>NC_053490.1:238359488-238544488 GCF_905171775.1 Rana temporaria | reverse complement strand
CAGATTTTTTTACTTCATTATAGAGAGTAGCTGACATAAAGCCAAACTAGATACTGAACAGGCAAAAGCAACTAAGCTGTTAACCTTTAGTATATTATTGGTCTAGTTTTCTGTGAAAATTTAATGTAGGATCCACAGGTCCTTAGCCCACAATTATATTTTTTTGGTATCCCTGAACAAGCTTTAGGGAAATAATTAAAAAATACAATGATCTGAATATGATAAAAATATTGTTGCTTATATTCTTCATTTTTATATTCTTCCCAATTATAAAAGGTAAACATGGGATGCATCATAAATGATGCCCTGGCATAGCATTTTTATTAAATTATTATGGTGTCCCACCATCCATAGTATTCTGTCTCTCTTTCTGCCTTTGGCCACGCAGTCAGCATGTGTGTGCCCTCCATTTTCAACTGCTGGGTTGTAATGCTTGGTTTGATCTAGGATCTCTTCTGATTAGATGGCCAGGGATTGGTCTGTTCAGCCATTCTCTGTTTGGCAGACCAGCAGAAGCCTACAAATCTGAGTAATCCCTTCAGTGTCACACAGCGTCTGTTACAATGTGGGAATGAAGAGAATTACAGACTCATTTCTCTCGTTTATTCTGACAGCTGTACATGAGTGCCTTGAGTGACATTGATTATAATTGATGAGTTTTGACCTTCAGGAAAGGCACTTGCTTACAATAAAGCTGTATTCATTTTGTCTGCTGTTTTTATTGCTGTTATGAAAGATGCAGTCATGCTGACAAGTAAGTCACTTAAAAATGTTATTTTGCAACTTTTTTCTTCCGTAAGATGGAAATTAAAATGTTATTCTTTAAGCCTCCTGCAGAATGGCATTTAGAGCCTTTCTAAACACCCATTTTTTACACTCTATTTGAACCAACAAAAGTGGAGATTACTGATGTACCCTATACATATATATGTATACATTTAAAAATGGAAGATAACACAAGTGAATAGGGCAACTTTGTATATATACGCTGCTCAAAAGAATTAAAGGAACACTTTGAAAACACATCAGATTTCAAAGGGAAAAATATGCTGAATATCTATACAGACACTTTGAAAATTAAAGTGAAAAAATTATGCAGCAGGCTAGTCAATTTTGCTTAAATTTCATTGCAACAACTCAAAATGGTACCATGTATTTTGTATTGCCTCCACGTGCTTGTATGCATGCCTGACAACGTCAGGGCATGCTCCTAATAAGACCATAGATGAAGTCCTGGGGTATTTCCTCCCAGATCTGAACCAGAGCATCACTGAGCTCCTAAACAGACTGAGGTGCAACCTGGCGGCATCAGATGGACCAAAACATAATGTCCCAGCGGTGTTCTATTGGATTTAGGTCAGGCAAGCGTGGGGGCCATTCAATGGTATCAATTCCTTAATCTTCCAGGAACTGGCTACATACTCTCACCACATAAGGCTGGGCATTGTCGTGCACCAGGAGGAACCCAGGACCCACTGCACCAGTTTAGGGTCTGACAGTCGGTCCAAAGATTTCATCCTGATACCTAATGGCAGTCAGGGTGTCATTGTCTAGCCTTTAGAGGTCTGTGCGTCCCACCATGGATATGCCTCCCCAGATCATCACTGACCCACCACCAATCCCGTCATGCTGAACGATGTCACAGGCAGCATAACGTTCTCCACAGCTTCTCCAGACCCTTTCACATCTGTCACATGTGCTCAGGGTGAACCTGCACTCATCTGTGAAAAGCACAGGGCGCCGGTGGCGGACCTGCCAATGCTGGTGTTCAATGGCAGATGCCAATCAAGCTCCACAGTGTCTGTCGGTCAGTGAGCACAGGGCTTACTAGAGGGACATTGGGCCCTCAGGCCACACTGATGAAGTCTGTTTCTGATTGTTTGACCAGAGACATTCACACCAAAGGCCTGCTGGAGGTCATTTTGTAGGCCTCTGGCAGTGCTCATCCTGTTCCCCCTTTGCGCAAAAAAGCAGATACCGGTCCTGCTGATGCTGATTGACTTTAGGTCCATCTTAAAAGATAGAAAAGTTTTTTTGTTTTCCCCTTAAATCGGCAGCCAATACTTTTTTATAGCTTTCAGCTTAGTTGAAGAAATATCACTTTTTTACAGCATTCAGTTCCCAGTGGGACAAAGTATCACTTTGTCCCATCTTCCTAGGTGCCTTGCAGTGGCAGCGGTGATGTTGGACACGGTCCCCCCCTTGGTGCACGGCCACCTGACTGACGCCACTTCTAGCAAGGAGACAGCTTATTTGCTAGTGAGTGCCTGTCTCAAGCTCCCAGCACTTGCCCGAGGTAAGCACCAGTACAAGGAATACAAGAATACCTCTGCATTCTTCTGTCTGGTGCTATCCTTGAAACTGGGGCTCAGTAGCAAAGCAGCCATCTCTATGCTAACTACAATGTTGGGTCTCCTTGCACCAAGGGGGGTGCCCTGTCTGATATCACAGCCAGCATTACATGTTTGTTGTCCCATCAGGAACAAAATACTGTAAGGAGAAAAAAAAAGGTGATGCTTCTTTATTAGGACACAAGTTTTGTGTGCAAGGCAATCTTGTTGAAACAGTGATCTCTTTAGTGAATAACGGTCACTAAATTGACCTATAAATGGGTTGAACACCTCATTTTTGAGCGCTGAATTCTGAGATTTTTTTGGTGAAAGCCATGGGTGGTAGAGCATGTATCAATGTAAAGAATTGAGATGCATGCTATAATCCACTCAAAGCTGTCAAAGTGTATACTTTGTGCATTAAAATATGACTGCAGCAGTTATCTCATTCAGCATTGTAACAATGTAGTTAGGTTGTACATGTGATAACTTTTAATTGTCCATGTGGTAATCAAATGCCATTAACGTAAAATGCTTTGTAAACACTGCTGTTTTTTTTTTTTTTTTTCCCAAGACTAAACTAAGACCAGATTCCTAGGCAGTAGCTTTAGATTGCTGTATTGATCCTCCTAGCCTAATAGATTGTAAGCTCTTCTACCTTTTCTATGTCACTCTTTTAGTCTGACAGATTTTAAAGTATTAACCGGTGAAGCCTTTATACCGTACTGTAAGTGTTCATATACTGTAAGATGATCTACCCTCTGTATTTATTATATCCCAACACATTTAAAAAATCTTCTATATATACAGTATTGGTCCCTTGAGAAATTACCTATAATCCATCTCTTTTGGGCTGTGTTCGCATATAAGCACGCAGCGGCTCACAACAGGAGTCCAACGAGTCTTCACTGTTTCAGGTCAGATTTCAGCCGAAATTCTTGGCTGAATTCGGACCTGAAACTGACAAAAAGATGCACAGGACTTCTGCGCAAATCGCTCTGGAGCCATTGTGGAGATATGTGAACCTGCTCCATAGAGAGCCAGTCACAATCTCTTGCTGTGTAAATTGGATGCGAAGAAAACCGCATCCAATGTGTACTAGTGTGAACCCAGCCTTAACAAACTCCATATACGTTCTAATCCCAGTCAACAACTAAATACATAGCTCTATCTACAGTTGTAGAATTGACATTAGGTGCCATAAAAACAATGTCGCTATTACACTTTTTTGTGCCAAACATTGTGCATACCTTTGCTGAAAAAAATATAATAAAAAGCTTTCCATATTTTATGCCAATTAGGGTACATGTTTGATATTTGGAGGAACACATAATGCATACTTAGCTGCTTTTTTTATGTTCCACCTATTTTAAGTTTTCTCTGACATTGATCTTGCTGCCAGTAGAATAGACATAGAGTACAAATGATCTATTTTTTTTCTACTTTGTAACAGTTTGAAGAGTACAAAGTGCTTCAAATTTCCACTTACTAGTGTAATGTACATGAGGAGGCTGGCTTGTACTAATGAGCAAAGAATTATAGTCATTCAAAACACTTTTCAGTAATAAGTTATGAGAGGGGAAGCCGCAGGCATAACAGCTAATTGATATTTCTTTTTAATATTCAACACAAATTAAACTGTATCCCATAATCTTTAGGAGATCAGACTAGACTTGTCTCTCTGCTTCAGTTTCTCTCGTTTATGCAATCTGAATGATAGACTTTATTTCCAATAACTATTCTGGAAAGGAAATGCTGAAATAGGTACTTTTTTTTTTCTGCCTACATACTAATATCATTTTTCCTAAAGGTAAATGGGGGGACAGCATAATCTTCATGAAATTCTCAAAAAGCCTCATTACGTGAGGATAGAATTTAGAATCTGAAGTTTTGCCTTACAGTGTTGAGCTGTATCCTGGATTCTTTGTGCTAATTGCCTACTGATTAGTTGAGAGACGGGTGCTGTTAATGTTGGCCTTGAAGATGAAATTATCTGCTAAGTCTTATGTCATCTCACAGGTGGCGAGATAGTGCTACACTTCAAAAATAATCTTTTTTTTTTTTCTTTATTGCTCTTTATTTTACACAAATGAATAAAAACAGATAGTATTTGATATAAACCCATGAAGGAGTCTGTTATTACTCTTCTTTTTATCCTGCACCGATATGCCTAGCTAGCGAGCGCAGGTGTTGAGGTTAATAAGAATGAATTTCCCAGTTGGCCATTTGCTGGAGGGATGCCTGGGAAGGCTGTATAGGTAGAGATGTGAAGTCAGGACAGAAATATACAAAAAAAGAAAAAATGTATTTATTGTGTAACCAAGAAGCCATCTTTGTTACAATTATTTCAAGAGAAGAAAGCCTAATTAACATGTTCTAAAGTGTGATTGTCTGGTGTTAACAAAAGAAGATTTCTTCCCATCACTGCACACATTTGTTTCCTTAGAGGGGTGGGAACTTTTTATTTTAACTAATTCAAAAGCATAATTCATTGTTAAGTATGGTAGTACCCAACAGTCAGCTTGCTGGCACTTGGGGTACAGGCCGATGTGCTGAAGACCTGTTTTGTCTGCTATTGTAACAATACATAGGGTGTCATTGTAAATAAATAGCACTGCAATATGTGCACAGCAGTGCACACATTAAAGTATTGCTATACCGCACGGAAAATCTTTAGCATTTTACTGTGCAATAGCTCAACACACAAATGTAAACAGGGTGTGTCACAATGTATTCCATAAATAGCAAATTTGTGAAAATTGGGCTATAATTTAGCCTTCCAAACATGGAGGCTGCACTTGAGGCTCCCTATAGTCACTAAGCTGAGAACTGCTTAAACGCATATTTTGCACATGGTATGCAGCTCTGTATGCATGGCTCTCAAAAAATTAGGAAGTTGTAGTATCTGAGACTAAAGTGATATACAGTGTCTTGAAAAAGTATTCAAACATCTTAAAATTTTCCATATTTTGTCACGTTGCAACCAAACATGTAAATGTATTTTATTAGGATTTTATGTGATAGACCAACAGTGGAAAAGAAAAAACAAAAGAGGGAGGGCGCACCGACCTAATGCATTATCATAAGAGATTTTTATTTTAGTAAAAACAAGTAATTTATACTCACAAACGAGAGTTTGAATACAGCTTTGTCAATTATCAGACCAGTTTTCTTGGTCCCTGCCAGCAAGACTTGATGATACAGAGGATTCAATGGTACCCTTTAGCGGCGGAACGGCTAACGTTTCTGGGGCGCACCCCTTTCTTCAGACAGACCTTTCAGGCTCTGAAGAAAGGGGTGCGCCCCAGAAACGTTAGCCGTTCCGCCGCTAAAGGGTACCATTGAATCCTCGGTATGGTCTTGCTGGCAGGGACCAAGAAGACTGGTCTGATTAATTGACAAAGCTGTATTCAAACTCCTGTTGTGAGTATAAATTACTTGTTTTTACTAAAATAAAAATCTCTTATGATAATTGTAACGGTCACCACCGTTTACGATTTCCCTTCCATCTGTCACGACAGCTTATCTGACACTCCAACCAGCCATCCCATTTCCCAGAATAACCGAGACAACACAAGCTCTGGTCTCTGGTTTTAAAATGAATGAACACTTTTAATGGTAACTCTGTCTTATAATACAGTACAACATATTACAGTAATCAAATGAAAAAAAGAACTCTCCACCCACACATCACTTCAATACACACTTTCTTAGACAATGACATTCCGTTGAGCTAATTATTCCCCCGACATTCCGTCTACGACAATAAGTGATTCACCTGCAGAATACACATTTCTATGTCGGACGTTTTGGGCACCGATCTAACATGACCTAATTACTACAGCTGAAAAGTCACATTCCACACATAAAACAGTATTCGCATACTTAATGAAAAGTCTTTCAGGAGCCAGGCTATCTACCAAGCTCAAATCCACCTCACCCCAGTACAGACTCAATTACCATCTCAACAGCCTGTGCTACACAGAGGAATGAGTCATTATTGACCGGTAGAGTCAGCATATTAGTTCTTTGCAGACATTAGGGAATGTATTGTTTACTTTCAAAGTTTTTTATTAGTAAATTCACAAAAAAACAGCAAATTACATTACATTGCATTGAAAAGATTATCATTTAGGCATAAGTATTGGAGTAAAAAAAAAGGAGACAAACATATCCAATGGAAATAAAAAGATCATCTAAGATCCAAAACATGAATAACAAACTAAAAGTAGGTGTATTCTAGTAATCAGCAACCATCATAGACAATGAAGGACCTACCAAAACAGTATGGAAAGTGACCTCGGTTTACAAGTTGAGAGTTGCAATATAAATATAAACTCCAGATAAGAGAGCAATGTAAAGGCGGGAGAGAAAGGGGGAGAGAAAAGGGTAAATAAAATAAAAAGGAAAAGGAGAAGAGAAAAAATCAACTTATGCCGAAAAGAGAAAGTCAGAAGAAAATAGGAAAAGAGGAATTGTGCCTTGTATCCCAAAACTGAGGTGCATATTGTCTAATTTACGACTGGATACGGTGGAGCCGCCAAGGGTTCCATTTCGCATCATAAATAGGTATTGTGTCATTCAGTTTATGAAAAATTAGTTCAGCCAGCATAATTTGATCCATCCTGGAGAGGACCTGAGGGAAGGGGACCACCGGGGACTTCCAATTTAGTGCCACCATTAGGGAATGTATTGTGGATTACTGTCCATGCTAAAACAATCCAACATATGTCCCTTATTTCCTGGCTCAATACATTAATTAACAGTAATGTCCCATCTCATGTAATTTCTAATTAATATTTCTCAGTCACCCTATGCCCAAAAGGGACACAGGGTGACCTTAGACCCAAGAGTTATTAGTGATGCTGGCACAGGAGTACCCCTCATCTTTCAAAGGTCTCTGGGTGTCACGGGTCATTTTGTTACAATAATGCACTAGGTCGGTGCGCCCTCCCTCTTTTGTTTTTTCTTTTTTCTTAGTCTATGAACACCCATGGTTCAGAGGAGGGCTGCAAGACCTGTGATTTTATCTTACGATTGGACTGCATTACCCCATAACAAAAACACCAGAGCGCAGGGGAATTTGTTGTATTGTTTCTTAGACCAACAGTGACACATAATTGTCAAGTGGAAAAAAAATGATAAATTGTTTTCATTTTTTTTTTTTATAAATATCTGAGAAGTGTGGCATGAATTTGTATTTAGCCCCCCTAAATCAATGCTTTGTAGAACCTCTGTTCTCTGTAATTACAGCTGCAAGTCATTTTTGGGTATGTCTCTATCAGCTTTGCACATCTAGAGAGTGAAATTGTTGCCCATTTTTCTTTGCGAAATAGCTCAAGCTCTGTCAGATTGGAATAGAACGTGTCTGTGAACAGCAATTTTCAAGTCTTGCCACAGATTCTCAAATGGATTTAGGTCTGGACTTTGTCTGGGCCTTTCTAATACATAAATATACTTTGATCTAAACCATTCCATTGTAGCTTTGGCTGTATGTATAGGGTCGTTGTCCTGCTGGAAGGGGAACCTCTTTCCCAGTCTTAAGTCTTTTGCAGACTCTAAGGTTTTTTTCTATGATTGTCCTGTATTTGACTCCATCCATGTTCTCATCAACTCTGACCAGCTTCCCTGTCCCTGCTAAATAAATGTATCCCCAAAACATAATGCTGCCATCACCACGTTTCATGGTGGGGATGGTGTTTTCAGTGTGATGTGCAGTGTTAGTTTTCTGCCACACATAGCGTTTTGCATCTGACCAGAGAACCTTCTTCCACATGTTTGCTGTGTCCCACACATGTCATCTCGCAAACTGCAAATGGGACTTCTTATGGCTTTCTTCTTGCCACTCTTCCATAAAGATCAAATTTGTGGAGTGCACAACTAATAGTTGTCCTGTGGACAGATCCTCCCAATGAGCTGTGGATCTCTGCAGCTCCTCCAGAGTTACCATGGGCCTCTTGGCTGTTTCTCTGATTAATGCTTTCCTTGCTCTGTCAGTTTAGGTGTACAGTCATGTCTTGGTAGGTTTGCACTTGTGCCATACTCTTTCCATTTTCGGATGATGAATTGAACAGTGCTCTGTGAGATGTTCAAAGTTTGGGATTTTTTTTTATAACCTAACCCTGCTTTAAACTTCTCCACAACTTTATCCTTGACCTGTCTGGTGTGTTCCTTGGCATTTGTTCCTTTAACAAACCTATGAGAGCTTCACAGAACAGCTGTATTTATACTGAGATTAAATTACACACAGGTGGACTATATTTACTAATTCGGTGACTTCTGAAGGCAATTGGTTCCACTACATTTTAGTTAGGGTTATCATAGTAAATGGGGGCTGAATACAAATGCATGCCCCACTTTTCAGATATTTACTTGTAAAAAAAAAAAATTGAAAACCATTTACGGTATCATTTTCCTTCCACTTCAGTTATGTGCCACTTTGTGTTGGTCTGTCAGATAAAATACCAATATACTGCATTTACATTTTTGGTTTTAACATGACAAAATTTGGAAAATTTCAAGGGGTATAAATACTTTTTCTTAAGGCACCGTATAACATGTGCCATAATACAACGGTTATGTGCAACATGTATTAGCATGACAACTGAAATGGTTAATGTCAAGGCAATCTCCAAGGACATAAATCACCTTCAACTTACATGTTATTAACAATATGAGCTAACACTTTTTCACCAAAGATCTCTAGAAATTGGAAAATCTGAGACTGCCGCTACAGTCTTCCTTCACATACATAATACTAGTTTTGGTCATTTAGCAGGCCTTACTCAATCTCATTATCTCTTAAATTTCTCCAATTGGTCATGGCTTTCAAAGTCTGTTTTTTCAGACTCTGCATTAGTTTTATCCCCATAAAAGTGTTAATTATGAAGCGTGCTCAGTATGTTCAGAGTGCTTTGGAAAGCCTGGGCCCTTAGGCTACACTTTAGTGGGCTAAATTTACATCTAAATGTTTTGCTCTCTTGTGCCACAACAGATAAAAAGAAGATCCTGTTGCTTTGATTAGTTAGACTGCAGTTAAGACTTTCTGGCCACAAGTGGAGAACTTGTAATAGATTAATACAGGGCTTAAATATTGTTAACAAAATTTAAGGTCAATACATACGGAGAGGATGGGGAGCTTTCTTTGTGTTATTTTTGAATGATGGATGTTTTTCTTGAATAAAAGATTAGTGATCTATAAACCTAGTGTTCAGCCATTCTCCCCTTTTGGTATATGGGTGTTAATAAAGATATGCAGTCCGGTTAAGACACAATGAGCCGAGCATCGATGCCATGACAACCAGGCAAACAAGGGCTACAAAGAGTATTACTAATGAGGGCCCCTTGTTATCAAGAGTTTAAGAAAAGGCACTTGGAAATGCAAAGAGGCATACTGCTGTAATTATATTCTGCTCTCAGGGAATGTTTTATAACTTAATAGAGCATTGATATCATGCCAGCTTTTTAAATGTATATGTATCAAAATACAGGTATCTATGCACAGGCTATGCCATATATTCAAAGGGCTTTAGAAGGAAGATTGGAAGCAATGCTTTTTTATTTATGTGCGGTTTATGTATTTATGTTCTCACAAAATATTGCCCACTATATTATAAAGTTTAAGTTGTACATTCACGGTCAGGTGTGCTATTTGGCATGGCATTATAGAAATGGAGAACATGTACTAAGTAGCTATTTACAGAAACTGGACATTACTTACCCATACTTCATTGTATATTCTATAGCAGGAATGATGTGTGGTTGCTGTCTTTTAATAATTGTGTGTCGCTCTTGTTTCATGTCCTGCACAAAATGAATCCTTCCTCTTCAGGGTCCTATATGAGATTTATGCCATTCTTTCAACATTATAGGGGAAAATCCTGATGATGTTCATTGTATACACAGCCAAAGACAATGATCTGAAATATATACCAAACCAATAAACCTGTTACATACCTGAACAAGTCAGACTAAACGTATAACAAAAAATACCACAACACAGGTTACCGTCAGTTAGAACCACATACCAAAAGAATTAAAATTACGCAACTGATTTTTTTTTTGTTATATCTTGAACTATCTGTTGCACACAGATTGTTGTGCCTCCTAAAGGCTGTTGACAAGGCCCTAAGAACGTCACTTGCCTATATCCCTGTATTTACAGTATAGACTATAGACATTTTTGTAAAGGGTACATTTTATTTCGATTTTTCATTAACATTGTACAATTACATTTCACTTACATTTTCCCTTCCATTACAACATCAATAAATTTCAGTCCTAACTCTGTAGCGTATTAATAGAATAAGCACAGCATGTCAAACAGTTACTGCTTCCTTTTAATAAAACATATTAAATCCATTGCGAGATTGTGAACCAATTTTTGTGTTTCATTTGTGTCCCATCCTGTTTTCAAGAAAACATCTTAATACACCTGAATGAGAGTGATTGGTGTGTCCTCTTTTAGATCCGGCACCTCATCCCTATAAGTTATATTATAGGATTGTGGAAGAATGCAAGGGATTATAGCAGTGCCATTTAAACAAGTCGTACAAAATAATACATTTTTTCAAATATAAACATTTTATTGAGAATAGAAAATGGGTATAAAAACATTAAGGATCGACTAAAATTTACATGAGTTGTTAGAGTCCCGACATGTTTCGGCAAATCGTTGCCTTCCTCAGGGGTATGAGTCAGTCAATATATTTTGTACATTCTAATAAAGATTACATACACAAAATTAGTTCAGAGAAATATAAACAGATGAATGTCTCAAAACAGGGCTAAACTCTCAAAGAATAAATGAATAAACAGTGATCTTGTGTGTGGAAATAACCAATGTGAAATGGCCAGTATAGGAGCCATACCTACCCTGTATCCATGCAAGAAGCAGGGCCAAATGCAGCAAATCGCAGCGCTACTCAACAGCACCAATCCAACCTTAGTGTGGTTGCAGGGGGCTAGTATTTCATACTAAAGTATAACAATTCAAAAAGGGGAAAACAAGTTGGGGATTAAAAAGACCACAAAATCTTAATTTGTGGTAACTTATCCTCTAACAAGGACTAACATAGCCTCCATACATACCTGATTTGAAATTGTTTAAAGTTTAGATAGATGGGTGCTGGATAGACTGCCAGTGATGAAATATTAGCAGTGTAGTCATTAGGTGAATTGCTAAATCCTATAGCATCACACAAGACTTCTAAAAGGCAAATGCTGGAAAACCCAATGTGGTTGAATTAAACCAATTCTGCACAACCAGTTATTAGGTTTAGGGGGCAATTACTTTTTCACATAAAGCCAGGCAGGCTTGGACAGCTTTTTTGCCTTAATAAATTAAACCATCATTTAAAAACGACATTTTGTATTTACTTGAGTTATTTTTGTGTAACAATAAAATTTTGATGATGCGAGTCATTTAAGTGTGACAAATATGCAAAAAAAAACTCAGGAAGGGGCAAATATTTTTTTCACATCACTGTATACACAGGGATTATATATGGGTTTTTACGCCGGGCGGACGTACATTTGAGAATTGGCGTATCTAGCTAATTTGCATACTCTATGCGGAAATCAACGGAAGCGCCACCTAGCGGCCAGTGTAAATATGCACCTAAGATCCGACGGCGTACTAAGACGTATGTCATTCGGATCTAGCCCACATTCAGGCGTATTTTGTTTTATGGATACAAAACAAAGATACGACGGCGCATCGTAGAACTTACGCGGCGCATCAATAGATACGCCGCCGTAAGTTCTTTGTGGATCTGGCCCTCTGTGTTTAAATGTACATATCCCTATCAGGTAGCACAGCCAGGAGGAGAATCCCAGTTTCAATATTACTTTAAAAACCAAGGAAACGAACACAATCAAATTTCTTGAATTGATTACCCCCCCCCCGATTGATTACAGGGATTTGCCTCTAAAAAAAATCATGATTTGCTAAAGGGACGCTATAGAATTTGTCGCTCAGCATTTTGGCTTCATAATAAAATCTCTAGTAACAATTGCTCTTAAAGCAGACATCTGCCCACTGTTTGAAAAAACATTTTTTCCATCAGCTGTCGGGTGCTGCCGCCGCCATTGCAGGTAAGGGAACCCGGTAGTGTAGCATTATGGCTTCACGTCGGGAACCCTACTGCGCATGTGCAAGGCTCTGCTCCTCTCTCCTACTGGCCCGGCTTCAGGGGGAATAGGAGGGAGCCGAGCCATGACGTCAATATCAGTGGCTGTGGCTCCCGGAAGTGGGAACAGGATACCTGTCAAAGACGGGTATGCTGCCCCCGCTCCCTGAAAGGTGCCAATTGTGGCACCGGAGAGGGGGGGAGGAAACAAATGACCACTTGTTTGTTTCCTCCCCCTTCCGGTGCCCCTTTGGGGTGGAACTCTGCTTTAATACTTGTCTACAAAATGTTGCAGCAGTCACTATACATGGCTACAAACTGCTGAGGGAGAGTGATTTGTAGCAATGCTGTAGCAAATCGCGAATGACTCTAGCAATTAAATTGCTAGCTAAAAATTTCTGCTAATTCTGGGATTAGCTATTTATAGCAGCAATTAATCTTTGTTACATCAGCCTTAGGGAATACATTGCTGAAAGCTGACTGCCCCCAGTCTGTTTGGAGCATAAAGGAGTTGCAGGAGACCAATGGAGCAATATCTGTTTACTTTTCACTCTCCTCCTACTGCACTTTTTTTTAGCATATTTTAATGCAGCTCACCTGATTGGAGCCTGTTGCTGCCCCTTCCTTGCTGCCCCTTCCTTGCTGTACAAGTTGATAGCAGGTCAAATGCAGGTACTTACAATGGTTGCTAATAAAAGCATATATGCAATTACTTATTAACCACTTAAGGACCGCCTCCTGCAGATATACGTCAGCAGAATGGCACGGCTGGGCACAAGTACGTACCTGTACGTCCTCTTTAAGTGCCCAGCCGTGGGTCGCGGGCGCGCGCGACCCGGTCCGAAGCTCCGCGGCCTCAGGACCCGCGGACCTGATCCCCGCCTCAGGACCCGCGATTGGTCCCTGGAGCTGATGAAAGGGGAGAGCTGTGTGTAAACACAGCTTCCCAGGTTCTTCACAGTGGCAGCTTCATTGATCGGGTGTTCCCTAATATAGGGAAACACGATCAATGACATTACACGTTCAGCCCCACCCCCCTACAGTTAGAAAAACATACGAGGTCACACATAACCCCTTCAGCGCCCTCTTGTGGTTAACTCCCAAACTGCAATTGTCATTTTCACAGTAAACGGTGCATTTTTATAGCATTTTTTGCTGTGAAAATTACAATGGTCCCAAAAATGTGTCAAAATTGTCCGATGTGTCCGCCATAATGTCGTAGTCACGAAAAAAAAAACGCTGATCGCCGCCATTAGTAGTAAAAAATAAATAAAAATAAAAATAATTATAAAAATGCAATAAAACTATTTTCTATTTTGTAAACGCTATAAATTTTGTGCAAACCAATCGATAAACGCTTATTGTGATTTTTTTTTACCAAAAATAGGTAGAAGAATACGTATCGGCCTAAACTGAGGGGAAAAAATGTTTTTATATCTTTTTGGGGGATTTTTATTATAGTAAAAAATATTGCATTTTTTTTCAAAATTGTCGCTCTATTTTTGTTTATAGTGCAAAAAATAAAAACCGCAGAGGTGATCAAATACCAAAAAAAGGATGACAATTTTGTTTGGGAGCCACATCGCACGACAGTGCAATTGTCAGTTAAAGTGACGCAGTGCCGAATCGCAAAAACTGGCCAGGTCCTTTACCTGCATAAAGGTCCGGGTCTTAAGTGATTAATAAATACAGACTTGCATTGTTGACCGTCTTTTATTTATGCCTTGAATTTAGCTTTAAATCTATCAATTATATTTTTATTTTTACTGCTGAGTGTGCAGAGTTGATGAAATGTACTAACTGCATTGCTGTAGTGCTTAACTTATTAAAAGCATGGCATGTCTTGCTGTTTTTACTTTTAATAATCATTTATTTAGAAAAATCCAGCTAGTGCGCTATTCAATATGACATTTAATCATGCAATTTATTAGCACACTATTGTCAATGTGCTGCCTACAATAGCATATTGTCTATTTCTCAATGTACCTAAATGACCTGTAGTAAACAAGAAAAGGCTTTGATGGCAACGGATGCCATCAAAAAGTGTTAGTTAAATATATTACAGCTTACAGATGTGTTTACACATCAGATAAAAATGTAATGCTTGCTGTCTTTTAAAGCATGCACATTTCGGATAACCTGAGGAAACTGTTTTCTTTTTTTCTACAAGATCAAATGTGGTTGTGCACAGTGATTTATTGAACATACAATAAGGTATGCCATTGCCTTGGTGCCTTTGTCAATTATGAGATGTAGTGAGATTTTGAAGAAAGTGAAAAACTAGAGCATTACATTAGGTGTAAAGAGGGAATATGAAACACAGCATTCCACATTGTCTCATTTCATTATTCAAATTCAAGGAAACTGACACATACACCAAATGAAGTGATTGAAAAGAGGGTGGTGTAATTTTGTGATTCATTTTTGTAATGTATCATATAAATTAGAATAGACAGATTATGTTGTGGTTTTATTTAACTTTGCAAATCCGTTTCCTCTCTTGATTTATATGGTAGGCTGTCACTGAAAGCAATGTCAATATCTCATTCACTTATGGCAAGAAAAAGGGGTGTATTTATTGTTTCATAGACATTGTGATATTATATACTATGATAGGACCCTGAACAAGCACTTTGTTATACAGTATATATCATTTTCAGCCTTTTTTCTAAAGGTGACCTCATACACATAATCATAACCTTAGAAAAACACCCCATCCAAAACAGTCAATGCATGAAATATATACCAACACTGAACCTTATTAAACAATAATATAACTAGAGAAAGAAATGGTTTCCATCCAATTATCAAAATAAAAAAAAATATATAAATTAAAGTTATAAAAAAGTGAATATTATATAAATGTACTATAAAATCACAAACAAGAATAGAAAAACTCATAAAATAGAAAATAAATCGTAATAAACCACAACAATTAAGCAATGCTGCCCCCAAACAATCATGCATCCACACATTTCACACATCTACTGCAGTACTGACTGCTTTATATTCTAGAGCCGTGTTAGAAATTCACAATGTGGAACACCATCACTATAAGTTCCAGTTCACACTTGTGCAATGTCAGACATCACATGTGATTCGCACTGCGTTGCTGTGCAGATCACATGCAATGAATTTGTGATGTGAATTTAGCCATACAGATTGTATGGCTGAATTTGCATCGCATTCAGACCAAGATCATGCAGGACACTGCACAAGGCAGCTATTGTTGTAATGGGTGTTGACTGATTTGTCTTTGAACGTTCTCAATTATCCAGGTCATAGTGTACCGTGTAGTAGTTGGTCACATTCAATTGGACTTGTTCCGTAATGTTGACGATGGGCAAAGGACTGGTTGCCTGTATTCCCTTTTGGTCTTCCTGTAGCTGATGCACAGTTAGGTCACAGGCATATTTATTTGGACACAGGCACAGTTTTCATACTTTTGGTTCTGTATGCCACCAAAATTATAAAAACCATCTAAATGAATTTGAAGTGCAGACTTTCAGCTTTAATTCAAGGGATGGAACATAAATATCGCATACAAATTTTAGGAACTGCAACAACTTTAATACACAGTCCCCCCCCTTTTTTTCAGAGGCTCAAATGTATTTGGACAAATGAATATAATCTTAAATAAAATTGTTATTTTAATTATTTTGTTTAGAATCCTTTACTGGCAATGACCGCCTGAAGTCTGGAACCCATGGACATTACCAAAGACTGGGGTTTGTCCTTTCTGATGCTTTGCCAGGCTCTAACTGCAGCTGTCTTCAGTTGTTCTTTGTGGGTTTTTCTGCTTTTAGTTTTGCCTTCATTAGGCGAAATGCATGCTCAATTGGGTTGAGATCAGGTGATGGAATCGATTATTGCAGAATGTGCCACTTATTTTCCTTCAAAAGCTCCTGGGTTACTTTTGAAGTGTGGTTTGGATCATTGTCCATCTGTACTGTGAAGCACCATCCAATCAACTGTGCTGCATTTGGCTGAATCTGGGCTGACAGTATATCTCTAAGCACTGTGGAATTCATCTGGCTGCTTCTGTCACCTCATCAATACACACCAATGACCCAGTGCGACTGGAAGCCATGCATGCCTATGCCATCACACTGCCTCCTCCATATTTTAAATATGACGTTGTGTGCTTTGGATCATGAGCTTTTCCAAGCCTTCTCCACACTTTTTTCTTCCTGTCATTCTGGTACAGATTAATATTAGTTTCATCTGTCCAAAGAATGCCATTCCAGAACTGGTCTTACAATGGCCTGTTTCACTTGCATGGACAGCTCTTTTGAACACATGATGTAGGTTCAAATGCAAATACCACACTACACACGAGAAAACCATGGATTTTTTTTCCGACTGAATTTTGGCTCAAACTTGTGTTGCTTACACACGGTCACACAAAATTCCAACTGTCAAGAACGCACTGACGTACAACACTACAACGAGCCGAGAAAAATTAAAGGGGCTGTAAAGGTTTGTTTTTTTATTTTCTAAATGGGTTACTTTAACCACTTCCCGCCCGGTCCATAGGGGATTTACGTCCGGGAAGTGGCTCTGAAATCCTGACTGGACGTCCTGCAGGATTTCATGCCGCGCGCCCGTGGGGGCGCACAGCGTAGCGATCGGTGATGCGGGGTGTCAGTCTGACACCCTGCATCTCCGATCTCGGTAAAGAGCCTCCGACGGAGGCTCTTTACCATGTGATCAGCCGTGTCCAATCACGGCTGATCACGATATAAACAGGAAGAGCCGTTGATGGCTCTTCCTCACTCGCGTCTGTTTATCAGCGCAGCCCCCCCTCGGATCGCCACACTGGACCACCAGGGAAGCCCACACTGGACCACCAGGGAAGGTAAAAAAAAAAAAGGGGGCAAAATATAAAAAAAGTCAGTGGAAAAAAAAAGCAATAAAAAATATGCCAATCAGTGCCCACAAATGGGCACTGACTGGCAACATGGATAAATCAGTGTCCATCAGTGCCACCCCACAGTGCCCATCCATGCCCAGTGCCTACTTATCAGTGCCCATCTATGCCACCCATAAGTATCCATCAGTGCCACCCAGAAGTGCCGCCCATGAGTGCCCATCAGTGCCCCCCATGAGTGCCCATCAGTGCCACCTATGAGTGCCCATCAGTGCCGCCTATAAGTTACCATCAGTGCCGCATACCAGCGCCGACAATCAGTGCCACCTCATCTGTGCCCATCAGTACTACCTCATCGATGTCCATCAGTGCCGCCATATCGGTGCCTGTAATTGAAAGAGAAAAATTACTTATTTACAAAAAAATTAACAGAAAAAAACAAAAACATATTTTTTTTTTCAAAATCTTCAGACTTTTTTTAGTTGTTGCGCAAAAAAAATTGCAGAGGTGATCAAATACCACCAAAAGAAAGCTCTATTTGTGGGGAAAAAAGGACGCCAATTTTGTTTGGGCACAGTGTAGCATGACCGCGCAATTGCCATTCAAAGTGCGACAGTGCTGAAAGCTGAAAATTGGCTTGGGCGGGAAGGTGCGTAAGTGCCTGGTATGGAAGTGGTTAAGCTAGTGCATTATTGGTTCACTTACCTTTTCCTTCAATTTCCCTTCAAAATGTTTTTTTCTTTGTTTTCTTTGTCTGAATTTATCACTTCCTGTTCCTCCTCAATAAGCTGTTCAGGAAGCTGTTCTAAATGACTTTCCACCGCTCAGATGATGGTGGAAAGCTTACTGAGGAGAAACAGGAAGTGAGAAATTCAAACAAAGAAAAAAAAAACATCTAGAAGGGAAATCCAAGGAAAATTAAACCTAAGAGTTTTCCCGTTCAGCACATATCCATTATATAACTATAGCTTGAATATGTTTTGGTAAATACCCCAAAAAACTCAAATTGTGCCTGTGTCCAAATATATATGGACCTAACTGTAAATGCTGGGGAATTGTGCTGACACTAATTAGAACCTGAGGAAGCAGCTTGGAAAAGCTATGACCGGTCTTTAACCATACAGAACAAGTCTAGTTAAATGGAACTATCTATCAGTAGCTATATTGGTTGACCATTTTGTTTAGTTTGTAGTTACTCATAATTTACTGTAGCTTTTAATTGGTGTGACAGAATTTCGTGGAGACTACATTTTTACTTTCTGCAAGTTTAGTTTTGCATATTTTCAATATTATAAATCATTTAACTACCTTGGGAGATTGGATTATGAAATTTGTTTACAAAGTTTGGTAATGGAATTATCAGAGGTCATTTTAAATTCAACTGCCAATAAGTAAGCAGACTAAATTTATAACCTAATTATAAAAATGATTAAACTGCTGTTCATCAATAAGACTCAATTCCCTAAACTATAATGATTATTGTATGCCATAATGACCATTATTTCTAGCATTGAGGTCCAAGGACAGTCAAAATTGTCAATTAATTGGTGGGAAATAACTATGCTAATGGAAAAAAAAAAAAAAAAGATGCATTAATCTCATTTCATATAATACACCTGGATTATTAATATATATATATATATATATATATATATATATATATATTTTTTTTTAATTACCCTTACATAGCTAAAATGTTTTTAATCCTTGTGTTAAAGTTTAGTTAATTTTATTGAATTGAGGCTATAATGCAGCAG
Source organism: Rana temporaria (assembly GCF_905171775.1). Lineage (NCBI taxonomy): Eukaryota > Metazoa > Chordata > Amphibia > Anura > Ranidae > Rana > Rana temporaria. The sequence continues at coordinate 238,525,401 of NC_053490.1, read as the reverse complement.
GTTTGGAAATGTGTACCAATGGGGGAGATTTACTAAAAGTAAAAAATCTGGTGAAACTCTGCTTAGAAACCAATCAGCTTCCAGGTTTAATTGAACAACCTGCAGCTGATTGGCTACCATGCACAACTGCACCAGATTTTGCATTCTCCACTTTTAGTAAATCATCCCCAATATGGTAGAAAAAGGTGTCTAGTCCTGTGAAAACTGCTAAGAAAAATATGTATTGTTAGGGATTTCATATTTTTTGTTGTAGTTATACATATCTATATGACGCTTGCGGTGACATTGGTGTGTGCAATCACAATTTGTGTATGTTGTGAAATTTTGTCTTTATGATATGATCTGATCCTTATTAGATCTTTATATGCCTTATGAAGTTCATACCTCCCAACTTTCTGAGATGGGAATGAGGGACATCTATCAGCAAAAGTATGCAGGCATAGGACACACCCATTGCCACGCCCCCTTAAAGGAGAATTGTACAAAAAGCAAGATGGTTAAACCCACAAGTCCTTTTTTACTTTACCACTACTATTTCTTTATATTGGCTTTTGGAATTTATAAATGCTGCCATTTAGAAATCAGATGAAAGATTTAGCATTAGGAAACACTTTTTTTTATGGATAAAAACTGCATTTTATATACATCTATATAGATCAGACCAAAATGAGGGACATTGCTCCAAATCGGGGACAGTCCCTCGAAATTAGGGACAGTTGGGAGCTATGGAAGTGGCATATGGTGTATGAAACAACAAATAATCAGAGCTTTAAAAATTGTATGATATATAAAATGAACAGTTGTCCAATCTGGTTCAAACTAAGTCTAGATCATCCTAATTTCAGGCAGATGTTGAATGTGATCAATGATCTCCTTGTGTACAACTGATCTAAAGCTATCCGTAAACATAAAATAGCAGTTTGTAGAATTGGGTGATTTAAGTTGGTATTTCATTTGTGTCAGAAAAATAGTTTGTATGCAGAAAAATCTTTTTTTTTTTTTTTTTTTTTTTTTATGTAATGTCTTTATTTTTTATCTAGAGAATGAGATGATTGAATGCAATACACCTGTACATTCTAGTTGTAAGATCTTCAGTAGTAAAATGTAGATATGTGTCTCTCCAGAATACTACATAATAAAAAAAAAAAAAAAATACAACTGTGTAATGTCTTCGAGAATATCTAAAGATCTGTAACTAGGACTATTTTTAGATGATTCTTGGGTTACAATGGCTCTGATGAGAAAATACAGCATCTCTGATTCCTATTAGATACAATTACAATCGCTGCTCTTGTCGCAGAAAGATGTCACTATCTAGTAACACTCCGTCATCTATCAAATCAGCCTCAGAGCTAGACACTATTTTCCCTTTCTCATTCTGCCTGACCTTTCTATCAACCTTGACATCCTTTTAGAGTCATCAGATGTCAGTGCTGAAATGACTCAGCAGCAATGTTGTAGAGAGCAGTCTATACAGTGCTTCTGGCGCTAGGAATCTCAAATGCTTTTTATGTGAAGGGGCAGTAATTTTTATAGCAGCCCGACTTGGTAGCTTTGTTTGAATTTTGCAGTCGTAGTACTGAAAATAGAGAGCATATTTGACTTTTCAGAAAGTAATAGGTAGTAAGTTTGTGAAAAAAGATGCAGCACTCCTGCTTTAGAGTATCACGTGTAGTGCACACATTTGAATTCCAGCTATTGGATAATACTAAGGATCTTATGTTGCTGTGTGATAGTGTCTAATGCTGTAAGAATGGTACTAGATAACCTTAGGACCCCAGCATCAGCTGAAATTAGTGAGTGTGGTGGTGGCAGAGAGGAGGGGGGTTAGGGAGTCCAGGGTCCTACACACTACATTTTCAAATTAACAGCTATGGAAAAGTAGGCAGTACTGCAGTTAGGAATCTCCCGTGTAACCTTACATATCATTATATCCTTTAATAATTGCAATCTCTACAAGTTTGGAAGCCAATTAACTGATTTTGGACTACATATTACAGCCTTAAGGCATTGCATGTGGGGCACTTGGGAAAAAAACAACAAAAAACAAGGCCTCAGAAAACAAGACGTAGTCTTTGAATTAAAATAAGAAATTGTGTGCTGCCTGGCTAGTTTAACGCTATGTGTTGTTGGAGATCAAAGCTCTGTTATGGATTATGAACAGATGTAAATATGGTAAAATCAAGCATATATTTACTAATATGTATGTGTGTGTGTGTATGTGTATATATATATATATATATATATATATATATATATATATATATATATATATATATATATATATATATATATAGTCAAACTCTTTGCCGCTATAACAGCTTCAACTCTTCTGGGGAGACTGTCCGCAAGGTTTAGGAGTGTGTCTATGGGAATGTTTGACCATTCTTCCAGAAGCGCATTTGTGAGGTCAGGCAACAGTGGTGGCTGGTCCATAAGGGTCGCTGCCCCTCAAAGTTCATGGAACAATTTATTTTTAAATAACTGATAATATGACTAACATTTTTTTTTCAAACATCTCAAGCCAACTCAATACTGAACCATACGGACTAAGACTGGGATGCCATTAAAGTTCATGTAAAGGGAGGTGTCCCAATACTTTATGCACATACTAGAGATGGGCGATTTTCTCCCCCCCAAAAATCTGCGATTTAAAAAAACAACTTGATTCACAATTCGAATCAAGTTTTTTTTTTTTTTTTTTATTGACACTGCGCCGGTCCCGAGGAGCTGCGGGCAGGAGTTTTTAGATGAGGCTTCGGCCTAGTCCATGGCGTCCGGCCTTGCCTACTAGGCCAAAGCCGTGGCCTCGCCTAAAAACTCCTGCCCGCAGCTCCTCAGGACCAGCGCTTTGTCTGCGCTGGTCCTGGGGAGCTGCGGGCAGGAGTCTTTAGGTGAGGCCGCGGCTTCGGCCTAGTCCGTGGCATCTGGCCTTGCCTAAAAAATCCTGCCCGCAGCTCCTCAGGACTGGTGCAGTGTCAAAAAAAATAGATTTGCTGAAAATCTGAATCGATTGGTCCTTGCAACTCGATTCAAGATTCAAATCGATTTTTTTCCCCAGCCCTAGCACATACATTTTGCTTTTTCACATCTATATATTTTCATGGTAACTCATGCATAGGTTTGAATGCATACTTGAAGTTTTCCCTTTAAACACTCAAAGTACAGTTAGTAGCTGTAGAGCTTCACAGAGCAAAGAATGAGATTTCTACTTTACATTTCTATGCGGTAAAATGCTTATACTCATCACTTTCAGGTTGTCATTTCTCACATATGTCCTGTGAGCCATGGGCATCATGACACACCCAGGTGAAATAATAAAGGAAAATTCTGTCGGGATGCAGCACCGAAAAGTGCCGGAGCTTGCACCCATTTCATGTAGCTACCTGCATTCCCATGTGTATTATTAAACTGCCCTGGGCTCGCAGAACTTCTCTGCAGAGAACATTGATCACATCATTACGTGACCATGTTCTCTGAAGCATTCAGAACTACCCACCGCTAGAGGAAGAAGTCCTGTGATGTCATGTTAGTAGACAGAAGATGCATGGAAAGTTGTACTCTGTACTGTACTGAGATAAAAATAAAAAAAACTGAGGAAGTGATGGTGGTTAAAAAGGCTGGAATTTGACTTTAATGTAATAATCAAAATATGGGAGAACAAGCACATAAAAAATGTGAAAGAAAAAAAAAGAAAAATAATTTGCTAAATTGCGCCCTAAAACTTAAAATGCATACCTACAGAAAATATTTCTGTCACATCATTTTGGTTTTCAAGGTTGATGTAACCACTAAATTTGAATATGTTCACAATATGGCAAATTCATATATTTTTTTTATACCGAAAAGGAATGTCATTTCCCTCTCTCTAAATGAGACGAAGAGATATTTTTGCTTTCAGCCAGATAGAGTAATGAAATGTCGCTCCTCATGATCACTGACAGCTGTTCAGGAAATGTACCTTTACACAACCAGTTTGCACTTTAATATATATTAACAGTGCCTTTGGGACAAATCCAATCAGCTTATCTACAAGCTATTATCTGGCTGTCACTGTGGATGACAGAAATGAGTTTTTAGAACTGTGTTTATGTAGTTGACATTTTTCATAGTTATGTCCTCTACATATATGCATCATGGAAAGTGATTACTTTAATAGAATCTATCATTTTGCTTTAAGCATTCAGCGTAATTGTCATATTTTCTTTTTGCATGCTATTTAGACCCTCGTTCCTGTCTGCTTTTCCTGGCTCATTGTTTCAAATGTCTCTCTCACAGAATGTCAAAACCTGAATAAATATGGAGGCTCACTTAACAATGCACCAGTACTTGGCACTGGTGAATAGGCACTGGTAAATGGGCACTGGTGTGTTAGACTTACATAGTGATCTTCCTCTCCTGTGTATACTCTCGTTCTCTCTCTTTTATTCCTCCTCTCTCTTTCCATTTATCCTTCGCCACTTTCATCCTGGCTGCTTTGATAAGCATGTTTGCTCTGAAGAAACTGATCTTATCTATAACCTTGCCTGTGGTCTTGAACAAAGAACCTTTCCTTCAAAAAAATAAAATAAAAATAAAAAAAATAGATGGAAAATGTTGGGCATCCCTACCTAACCTTGCAAGTGATTAACCTCTTCACTACTTGTAATGCTCTATAGACATTGTAGAAGGGAATATATTGCATACAGTCATGTAAAAACATTTTTACTCAGGTGTAGAAAATACAGTTGCATGGCAGTTGCGACACAAACGGCTATTTAAAAGAGTGCAATTGTATATATTTACCTGGAATTTAGTGAATATGTAAATAAGTTGAGTGGTACACAATACAATATATAACATTTAGAAACTTGTGTATGCTCTGTGACCTCACAGTGCATTGAGAACTACAAGCCTGTGCACACGGGTCAGCCCCATATGCAACAAACTGTGATGCCCATGTTTTTCTGCTTTCAACACATCAACTTCGGGAACAACACATTTACTTGCTGCCTAATATATACCACCTACGTTTAGATGCCATTGTAGTGAGATGATCAGTGTTATTCACTTAACCTGTTAATAGGCAAACAGGTATGGCCGATCGTGGTGTGTGTGTTTGTGTGTGTGTATATGTGTTTGTGTGTGTGTATATGTGTTTGTGTGTGTATGTATGTGTATGTGTGTATATATATATATATATATATATATGTATGTATATATATATGTATGTATATATATATGTATATATATATATATATATATATATATATATATATATATATATATATATATATATATATATATATATATATATATATATATATATAGTAGGGAAGAATCTTTTGATGAGTTCTCCAACATTTCATCTCCCAGAAACATCTTTGGGCAGCTTGATGTTCTTTTTTTTCTTTAATAAATGGCTATTTTTTTTTTTAACCTAACATGTTGTAAATTTGTTACTGCAAATAAATTCAAAACAAAATGAAATCCGATTGAATTATAAAGCACAAGGCATGTTAATCAGTAACATATTAATTATTGGATTAAAATGATGATAAGGAAAAATTCAAATGGCTCCAGATGGTCACATTCTGCTGTTGTCCTATGAAAGATGCACTGCAATGTTTTTTTTTGCCTTTTGAAACTGGGTAAATTCAATGTATGGAATTTTGACAATATCTGACCATGACCAACGTACACATTTACCCCAAATTGCATTAGTTTGTTTTTTACTTCCATTTGGCACCTCTTATGAAAGTCATCAAGCCAATAATGAGTCTTTAGACAGGGGGAATGCTATTATTTTTCGAGAATGTGAAGACTCAAGTTGTCTGAAATATATTTTCCAAACTAGAATTAATAAAAAACTGATGGTTGCTGGAAATTGTTGTTGGTTAGTAGTGTCCTAGCTAAAATTGTATTTTACAAGCTACCTCTTCATACATTACCCTAGACTTACATGGGACATTGTTCAGCATTCTGTGGTGATACACAAATTGTATAGATGTTCTAGTAACAGTCAGTGCAAACATGCTAGAACTATCTCTAACCATGCTAAATTCTTATTTTTTTTAAGACATGAATTTTTTATGCTTATAGTATATTTAATATTTAAAACCTTTTTGTTTAGTGGTCTCCTGTCTCCTAACAGGGACATTTCAGTTTTGCTGGCACTCCGATTTCTGTACTGGCTTTTTTTTTTAGTCTAGAGATTAGGCACCAAATTAATCAATTTCCCATTAGTAGAACAAACAAATAATAATGAATGTTACCATTATATCATATGATGCTATACAATGTGAGAGATATAAGGGTGGTAATCTAGATCAATGTTACCCAACCTTTTTTCAGTCACGGCACTCTAAAAAAAATAAAAACAGTCTGTAGGCACCCCATTTTAAAAGAGTAGTGTTACTAGCTTAGAAAAGCAGTTCTGATCAGACATTGTGTAGGGGACCAGGAGTATGGCCTTGTTCACATGGGTGTAATTAAGTATACACCCTTGTGATGGCCGTGTTTGCCCACATGGGGATATGCAGGCGTTTTGTACACCCCCATGAAGGCAGTCCCATTCATGGCAATTGGGGTGCAGCAGCTGCATAAACAGTCACTTTTCCTGATTTGAAATCTGTGTGGGTTTGAGTCTCCAAAAGCATACTTTTTACATCTGGGGACATGCGCCCCGCACAACTGTCAAATTGAGAGCAGTGGCTGTGTTTTGCAGCTGCAACTTCCCAATTAACATGAAAACGGAACACCTGTGCATTCCAATGCAGGCAAACATCGCCCTGTGAACGAGACCTACCAGTAACGACAGACATACATACACACATATATACTGTATTTATTGGCGTATAACACTCACTTTTTTACCCTGAAAATAGAGGGTAAACTGTACCTGTGTGTTATACGCAGGGGGCTGTGGAAAGTTTTCCTAAAACTTCCCTCTTAAAGTTAAGGTGCGTGTTATATGCCTGTGTGTGTTATACGCAGATAAATCCGGTATATATGAACATACATAAACCTACATACATGAATGCATACACACACGTGAGTACACATAAACGCATACATACTGAACATGCATACACACTCACTCATAACATATACACACCCCCCCATACGTATATGCATACATATAGTACACATACATAAAGCCTTTAAAAAAAAATGCAGTTTACTATACCTGGCTGACACAAAAACCTTCTCCACTTGGCTGATTTTCACTTTAAAATTCACGTTTGACACCCGCACTGCCAGGTTAAATGCTTGTTTGCACAGTACTACATGGTAGGGGAAGGTGGAGCAGGTCAGCACTCAGGAAGCAGCATTCCCTCTGCCCATTACTATTGCCCTAATTGAGGTCCCCCTCTGCCGATATACAGACAAGTACACACAGTTGTACAGCATAAACCAATAAGGCAATAACAAGTTATAGTAGAAGAAAATGCTCTTGCCCACACAGAGGACTAAATGTAGAAACCATAAGAAGGAAATGGATACACCTTATGAAAATTGTTGCTGTTAGGCTGTTTTCACACATGAGCGTTTCAAAGTCGCGCATTTTTACTGTGATTTTGTTGCGGGTTTTAATGCGATTTTTGTTTCGTTTTTTTTGTTCACGATTTTGTTCAGGTCACCAATGTAAAGGCATAAAACCGTAATCTGTCCCAAAGAAGTCCGGGCCAGATTCACAGAACAAATACGCCGGAGTATCTACTGATACTCCGGCGTATTTTCAAATTTGCCGCGTCATATCTTAATTTGTGATTCACAAACAAGATACGACGACTTTTGGCTAAGATCCGACAGGCTTACGGCTTTGTACGCCTTCGGATCTTAGGCTGCAATACTTCGGCCGCCGCTGGGTGGAGTTTGCGTCGTTTTCCAGCACATGGGAGCATGGACCCAGAGAAACATGGCAAGGGCGAACGTATCGGGGGGGGGGGGGGGGGAGTAGGGTGGGTTGTATAAGTGAGGCAGCTGTACAGCCACAGGATTTCTTCCATATGACAGCTGGAATTCGGCTTATCACATTTACATACATTGAATGTGTGCAAAACACCCCGCTACTGCCGATGCGTGGCATGTCAGTCGCAGCAAAAGAGTTAAATAGGTTTCAGAAACCTTAGATGAACAATAGGAACGCAAAAGGCATTGTTGAGTTTGTTTTACCAGGACAAAAAAAATCCTACCTGAACTTTAACACCAATCTTTAAATCAACATTGAAGAGTGTGTTTTGTTATTTGATATTGTACTAAAAAAAATAAAAAAATATCAAACTTTTTTTTTTTTTTTTTTTTGGAGCTATTATGAAAGATGCTATACTCATTGTAAAAGAAGAATACATGAAGTAAAATGGAGTTTAATTTACCGCTTAGTGTCGATATAGATATTTCATATAATTTTCAAGAGATCACTAACGATAGATACTTCAAATAATAGAAAGTTCATTAGATTAGGAGAGAGGAGTGATACATAGTGAAGTTTTTTCAAGTAAAATAATTACTTTGAATGTAAATTAAATTCATACATTTAAATTTTTGGAAAATAGCTGCTGCAAAGGTTCTGTAGTAAGGCTCAATTCATACGTTGCAGGTGTGACGGAGCACTTACGCTTTTTTTGTGCGCTCCACTCATTATTATGTGTCTGACTTTGAACCCTCCCAGAAATGCAGACAATGTGCGCAGTGCTGCCAGAAGCTGGAGGACTGATTGGCCTTTACAGGCTGAACTGGGAAGGAGGTGATGTCACCAGAGATAGGAAGAAGTGGGCAGAGATCCCAAAAACTGCATTCTTAGTCCCTTACTCTCTGCATGATCCCTGCAAATGTAACAAGGGGTTTAGTGGTGGCGTATGTAGTGTTGGAGTTACTAGTTTGCATGAAGATGCAGTGTTGGGGTGCAGTGATAGGGGTGTTGGTAGGCAGAAAGTTTGAGTAAGGGGTAGGATGCTGGGTGAAGGGAGATGCCTGGATGCTGAGTGCCAGGTGTGTTGCCCAAATTATTATAATACAGGATTTATATAGCGCAAAGAGTTTGCACATAGCGCTTTACTACATGAGGACAGCCAGTACAGTTGCAATTCAAATTCATAAGTTACCCACCTGTATGTTTGCAGGTGCAGGCTTCTGGGCCACCTCGCCCACTTAGGTAGGTGCAAGGGGGTTTAGTTAGAATGGGAGATCCCCCTTCATTAGAATGAAGTTATTTGAACATAGTTAGACTTTAGGCCTTCCTCGAACTTATGCATTTTTGTAAGGTCTGTTTGACCACTTTGGTAACACAAGACTTCCTGCGGTGTGTTGCAGTGCCATTCATTTAGCATGGCACTCCAATGCACAAGTACAGTATCTCACAAAAGTTAGTACATTCCTCACATTTTTGTAAATGTTTTATTATATCTTTTCATGTGACAACACTGAAAAAAATACAAATTTCTACAATGTAAAGTAGTGAGTGTACAGCTTGTACAACAGTGTAAATTTGTCATCCCCTTCAAAATAACAACACACAGCCATTAATGTCTTTACATTGTAGCAAAGTGTAATTTCTTAAGTGTTGTCACATAAAAGGGTATAATAATATATTTACAAAAAATGTGAGGGGTGTACTCACTTTTGTGAAATACTGTACCCCCCCCCCCCATTTCCCTGACACTTCTGTGACTGCATTCTTCTTCTCACCGCCATGCCTGAAACCTCCCTACCTCTGCAACTTCACGCCAGCACTCTTTCTCTCCCATCTGGAAGTGAAATAACTGGGTGACTAGCATGCTGTAGTGGCTTATTTTGTAATTGAATTTCAAACTAAATTGAGTTAAATTGTGACATAAGCTATACAGTAGATTCTTAGCCAGATTCAGTAAGACCTGCCTAACGTTAGGCAGGCGTAGCGTATCTCATATACGCTACGCCACCGTAAGTTAGAGTGGCAAGTGCTGTATTCACAAAGCACTTGCGTCCTAAGTTACAGCGGCGTAGCGTAAATGTCCAGGCGTAAGCGCGCCTAATTCAAATTGTGAAGAGGTGGGCGTGTTTTATGTAAATAAAGCATGACCCCGCGTAAATGATGTTTTTATCGAACGGCGCATGCTCCAAATTAAGCAGCAAAGACTCATTGGTTTCGACGTGAACGTAAATTACGCCCAACCCCATTCACGGACGACTTACGCAAACAACGTAAAAATTGTAAAATTCTAAGCGGGACCGACGTCCATACTTAACATTGGCTGGGCCAGCTTTTTGTTGGACTAACTTTACGCCTGAAAACGCCTTACGTAAACAGCGTATCTTTACTGCGACGGGCAAGCGTACATTCGTGAATAGGCTTATCACGCTGATTTACGCATTCTAGGCGTAAATCAGCGTTCACGCCCCTAGCGGCCGGCCTAAATGGAAAGCTAAGATACGACGGCGCAGTAAAATTGGGTGCTTCGGCTTATGTTCGGCCTATAAATTATTTTAAAAAGAATAAATATGACTGGTGTTTCTGTGTATTGCTGTTGGAGTTTTTCCCTCACATCCTTGTGGGTAAAACTCTTCTCAATGTGATAGTACATCAAAGTAAAGTGCTCTAAAGAAACCGTACAAAGCAGAAAAGACCTAATGGGTATTCTACTGCCTTCCCACACTACCCAGAAGTAAAAAGTTTGGGCTGGACACTTAAACTGTTTCTGTAAACAGCTGGACAATATTTATTTTAAGAAGCATACATGGACTTCCAAGATCTAAAAATATGACCTTTAAATTGGGTTACTGTTAAATATTTCTCATCAAAGAATATCTGCTTTGTTCTTTGTCTATACCAGGGTATATGGCAGCTTCTGATATTAAACAGTTTCTCTAAAACAATTGCCTGACAAGTGCGACCACTTTTATCGAGATTAAGCCCTTTGCATTTTATAGTATTAATTATGATGCCTCTAGGAAACTTCCAAGTCATTTAATAGGTGTTGCACCAAATTATTGCTGCCAAACTACTATGTGCAAATTGATGTTCTTGTTTTTTTTTATTCACTGAAGATTTGATATTGCTTTGAGCATGTGGCTGGTAACGACAAGGGACCTTGGTTGCCATAAAGGTCACGTAATCAAGACAGAAGTCAATTAGAAAGTATCCATATAGCTTTTTGGGCAATGTAATCACATATATTCTGTGCACTTTCCCTCTTCAATACAATCACGTCCATCTCATGTTGAGGGCACATAGTATATGAAGCACACGCAGTTCCAGGTGATTACATAAATTACTCCTTGGGTGACATTATGATTTCATGAAGAATACACTGATAAAGAGCTTTTAAGGGGGTTGTCATATTCTAACCAGGCAGCATGTGTCAGAGAGGCATATACAGCAATTGTGGGCCTATTTTTCTAAAGATTTACGGCATACTGTATAGTAACATACAGTACCGTATTTTTCAGCATATAAGATGACCCTTTACACTGGAATTACAAAAACCTTGGGTCGTCTTATACGCCGGGTGAAGCAGCTGCCCAATCGATATCAGCCCGCCGGGTGCTCTGTAAAGCTGTATGTAATTCAGTATATGCACTGCTCAGCCAATCCCGCCGGGTGATGCATTCTGTTGATGACTAGAGCCTGCTAAACCTGCTTGGATGGGAGTAACAACCTCTGCCAATCCAAGCAGGCTACATGATGTACATTATGTAGCCTGCTCGGATTGGCAGAGGTTGTTACTCCTATCCGAGCAGGCTTAGCAGGCTCTGTAGTCATCAACAGAGTGCATCGGTCGCCAGGATTGGCTGAGTGGCGCATATACTGAATTACATACAGCTTTACAGAGCACCTGGCGGGCTTCGGCCTCTTCCTTTTTGAATGGTATTACCGCACAAGGGTGTCGTCTTGTACGGTGAGTAGAGCACAAAACCACCATTTGAAACTGCATATTAGGGGGTCGTCTTATGTACCCAGCCGCCTTATACAGCGGCAAATACGTATTTCACACAGGAAATTATTTATAATGAATTGAAAAATAATGATTTGCCAATTAAAGTTCTTGAAAATATTTTGCCAAAGCATTGCATTAATAGAAGACAAATATGTGCTGACAGGGGTGGAGAAACATAAATAAATGTTGGAGGTAGTTGGCAGTATTACCATCCTTCTCTGCTTGAACACCTGCAAAGTGAACATTTCTGGTTATTTTGTATTCATGGCGTGAATGATTTAAGCACAGCATAGATTGATGGCTACTATCTATTGTGCATAGGGTATGGGCTTGTTTGCCTTTGAAAAAATCTAACAGGGTACCTTTGAAGTCACCAAGTGTTTGCATGTCAGAAGGTGGTGACAGATTCGCTAATTCCATACTTCAAACTAGTGGCTGTAGTGACACATAAGAGACGTCTACGTCATGACTAATAACAAATGGTGGCAGTGGATGTCCCCTTTGCGATCCCTGTCTTTTTAGTGCCTCTCCTGTACAGTCACAACTATTTTAAAACACTTATGCTATTTGATTGGAATGGAGACTTGGCATATCAGAGAGAATAATCTAATTACTATGAAGTCAGTTCAGCAGCTCCTTTTGTGTCCCATGATTAAATAAGTGGGAAAATGGCTTGAAAATTAGGTGCTAGAACGACCCAATTACATTCTGTAGCTTTTTGTATTCAATTTCATAAACAATTTTGCTCTTCGTTGGTTAATCAGTGAATGCCTTTTTCCCCGTTTGAAAAGCACTTTTGAAATTATAATGCAATTAAATTGTGTGTGGATGTTCTGGCACAGCAAGTGTGAAAGCTGAGGGGTTGGCAGTCCGCCATGTTGTACCTTGACAGTAATGAGTTCCTGAGCTGCCAGCTTGCAAGTGTCATTCATAATATTGTCCATGCTGGGTTGCTATAAAGTTCAGTCGCATTAACCTATCCTTTGCTAACAGAACACATAGAATGGACTACATTTTTCATGTACCTGCAACCTTTTTAGCCTGGAGAGTTTAGGGAAACAAAAAATTATTCAAATACACTTATATTTATATATATATATATATATATATATATATATATATATATATATATATATATATATATATATATATATATATATATATATATTTATATATGACAGGCAAACATTGGATCTTAATTCAAATATTATATATTTGAACAAATGACACATACAATTGGCATGGTGTATTCATTTTCATGATCTAAGGTAATAAAAAAGCAGCTTTAGCATATGGAGTCACCCCTTCATTCACCACACCTTCAAATCCCTAAATTAGAATCTGGATTATGTGCCAGTGATTAGAACCTCTTTTAGGAAGTAAGCAGGTAGAAACGTCAAACATCTAGGGTCTGGTGTTTTCATTGCTGTTGACGTGTGGTATCATCATACCAGGATCAATACAACTACTTGAGGCCCTCAGAAAGAAAGATGTGGCTGATTATGGGTCTGGCAAAAAATCTAAAACAATTGCCAAATGATTTGAAGTTTGTTATTGTACTGTATGGAAAATCTACAAGTGGTGCTGATTTAAACAAAAATGCTACTGTAATTTGTCCAGGACTAGTCAGCCCAGGTTTTTAAATCCAAAAGCTGTTTGCTGCTAAAAAAAATAATGTTTTTGCCGCAAACATTATTTAACCACTATAGTACCGGCCACAGTCAATTGACGGCGGCACAATAGCTCTATTGTTCTGACAAGACGTCATATGACATCCTCGTCTTTCACAGCCACTAGGGAGCGCACCCGCCGCGTTACTGGGAACACAATGCGCGTGCCCGGAGGCCGTGATGGCGGCCGGGCACCCACAATTGCACAGTAACTGAGCAGGACAGTGGATCTCTGTGTGTAAACTCAGAGATCCACGTCCTGTCAGGGAGAGGAGACCGATGCTGTGTCCCTTGTACATAGGGACACAGATCGGTCACCTCCCCCAGTCAGTCCCCTCCCCCCACAGTTAAAAACACTATGCAGGGTACACATTTAACCCCTTCCTCACTCCTTAGTGTTAACCCCTTCCATAACAGTCACATTTATACAGTAATCAATGCATATTTATAGCACTGATCACTGTATAAATGTGAATGGTCCCAAAAATGTGTCAAAAGTGTCCGATGTGTCCGCCATAATGTCGCAGTCCCAATAAAAAAATCGCAGATCGCCGCCATTACTAGTTAAAAAAAAAATCATAAAAAAAAAAATCATGATTATGTCCCCTATTTTGTAGGCGCTATAACTTTTGCACAAACCAGTCACTATACGCTTATTGTGATTTTTTTTTTTACCAAAAATATGTAGAAGAATATGTATCGGCCTAAACTGAGAAAAAAAATATTTTAAAAATAAATAAAAATTGGATATTTATTAAAGCAAAAAGTAAAAAATATTGTGTTTTTTTTTCAAAATTGTCGCTCTTTTTTTTTTTGTTTATAGCTCAAAAAATAAAAACCGCAGAGGTGATCAAATATCACCTAAAGAAAGCTCTATTTGTGGGGACAAAGGACGTCAAGTTTGTTTGGGAGCCACGTTGCATGACTGTGCAATTCTCAGTTAAAACGACGCAGTGCCAGAAGCTGAAATTTTGCCTGGGCAGGAAGGGGGTATATGTGCCCAGTAAGCAAGTGGTTAAGGATAAGAACCACATGACAGTTTTTGAGGCATGGAGGTCAATATGGTATGGTTTGGGGTTGCTTCATTACTGCAGCTTGCAGTCATCAAGTCCTCTTTACATTTTGCATCATATCATACAAGTCTGCTTGATGAGAATGAGGGGTCATATGTCCAAAAGTTGACATTGACTTGGAAATTTGCCTTTCAGCAGAATAATGATCAGAAACACACTAGCAAATCCACCAATGCATGCTTCAGGGAGAAGGAATAGAGCGTTATGGATTGCCCTAGTCAAAGCTCTGATTTAATGTCCACATACATTTTGTAGGGGGATTTTGAAACTGGTAGTTCATGCAAGGAAACTTTTTTGCAACCAAATGTTTTTTTACGTGGAGAGTCAAAAATGTCAGTGAGTCAATGTCAGAGACTGGTGGGAAGTTATACAAAATGCCTACCAGAAGTAATTTTTGCTAAAATGGGGCTATACCAGCTTTTGTTGCCATGGGTGTACTTATTTATTTTCCACAGTACACCACCACATCCATTGATGTTTTAGTTGAATAAATTATTGAAAAGGCAAATTTGTCTTTTGGTCAAGTATGTTTTGTCATTTTTATCTGTAGGTACTGTGAGAATATAGACCAAATGTTTTTGCCTGTTCAAATATGTTGAGGAACAATAATTTCCACAGCATTTACTTGGTCGACCAAAGAAGTTAAGTGCATGTGCTCGGCATCCTATTCAGAGGTTGTCTTTGGTAAATAGACGTATGAGTGCTGCCAGCATTGCTGCAGAGGTTAAATGGGCTGGGGGTCAGCCTATCCGTGCTCAGACTATATGCTGCATACTGCATCAAATTGGTCTGCATGGCGTCCCAGTAGGAAGCCCCTTCTAAAGATGATGCACAAAAAAGCCCGCGAACAGTTTCCTGAAGACAAGCAGACTAAGGGCATGAATTACTGGAACAACATGTCCTGTGGTCTAATGAGACCAAGATAAACTTATTTGGTTCAGATGGTGTCAAGAGTGTGTGGCGGCAACCAGGTGAGGCGTACAAAGACAAGTGTGTCTTGCCTACTCTATTTGTCCAGTTTACCATTATCCACTAAATTGAAAGTATTAGAAAATCCCAAATGTTGGGTTGTCCCCAGAAAAGTAATAGAGGGGACATTTTCCAATAGTTCTGGTGACCTGGGGCCCCCTAGGAATCACCCCTCTTTTCCTGCTTTGGCTATGGAAAGTGAGAGGACTTCTCCCTAACATGACACAGATGGAGAAACAGAAACTGACAGGGGTTATGAACTTCCCTTACTCTATCCAAAGTTTAAAAAAAAAAAATTGCCTATAGTTCTACTTTAATTACTGTGCAAGCGTTATTACAGACCCATACTAATCTTGGCACAATGATTTTTTTTAAATGTATGCCCAATATGTGTGTGTGTGTGTGTGTGTGTATATATATATATATATATATATATATATATATATATATATATATATATATATACACCCTGTTCCAAATTATTATGCCAATGATATTTTTCTCATTTACCTAAAGAATTGATGTAAACAACAGTCAGCATAATTCTCATGTTATAAACTATTAAGAGTACAATTCAGATTTTATTGAACAAACCTCCTAATAACAGTTTTTTTTTTTCATAATAAAAAACTTACAATGCACTGTTCCAAATTATTATGCACAGTAAGTTTCAAAACACGTAATGAATGAATGAATGAATGAATGAAAACTTATATAGCGCAGCACATGCGAATTTAATCGCCTCTGGGCGCTTGTTGTTCCTGTCTCCTTTGGTATCAAAAGAGATGAGTCTTGATCTTTCTCCTGAATGCTAAGTGATTCTCCTCCAACCGAATGCTGGTTGGTAAAGCGTTCCATAGTCTAGGCCCTTGGACCGCGAATCTCCTTTCTCCTTTGGACTTGTATCTGGCTTTGGGTATCTGGAGGAAATTTTGATTGGTGGAACGCAGAACGCGATTGGGTTTATGAGCTTTTATTTTTTCGCATAGATAATGGGGAGCATTCCCATAGATACATCTATGCGTTAGACAGAGTGCTTTAAAAGTGATTATAGGTTATAGGTTGTAAAGAACTGAAAATTGTCATGTGTTGTGTTTGCAGCATATTTACTGAAATCAAAAGCTTTTTCAATCAAACTTTGAACTACACTTTAACTTTTTAAACATTTTAACAGGTCACGTTACATTTTAACATAGGACCCCTTATTTGATAGCAGCTTCACAAGTCTTGCCTCCATTGAATTTTATTACGGAAAGCATAGTTATTCCTTCTGTACCAGGCAAGGAAGTGGTCAGTCAGGAACTTTGCAGAGGTCATCTTTACACCTTTAGGGACCATAAAGGGGCCGACCAGCTCTCTTCCCATGATTCCAGCCCAGAACAAGACTCCACCACTGCCTTGCTGACGTTGCAGCCTTGTTGGAACAGGGTGGTCGTCCACCAACTATCCACTACTCCATCCATCTGGACCATCCAGGGTTGCATGTCACTCATCGGTGAACAGGACTGTTTGAAAATTAGTTGTCATGTATTTTTCTGCCCAATGCAGCCGTTTCTGCTTGTGAGCTTTGGTTAGTGGTGGCCAAATGGAATGTTTATGCACAGTTGCAAGTCTCTGGAGGACTCTATACCTTGATGTCCGTGGGACTCCAGAGGCACCAGCAGCTTCAAATATCTGTTGTAATGGTGTTTTAGTAGCTGCTCTCTTGATCTGATGCATGGATCTGGCAGAAATCTTCCTCAATGTGCCTTTATCTGCACAAAACCTGTCTCTTCTCTGAATCGGCCACAAATCTCTTAATAGTGCGATGATAACGGTTACGTTTTCGTGAAATATCTAATGTTTTCATACCTCGTCTAAGGCATTGAAAATGGTGCTCTGCTTAATAATGTTGAACACTCTCCTTTAGTAGTTTTTCCTTTAATTGGGCTCACCTGGCTATCTATCTATCTATCTATCTATCTATCTTTAACATACAGTGGTCAGAAGCACTGTATGTAATTTACACGGCATGTTGTACACTTCTGCTGCAATGCTCAGTACTTATCACACAGCTGTCATTCAGGCAAAATTTAAACCAAGCAAAAATATCACCCTGGTCACACTCCCGTTAAACAGAAATCCTCTCCAAGCACACACTTCTGCCACCACTGGGCCACCGTTTTTGCACACACCTCTGCTACCATGGCACCAACCGGCTGTGTTTCTGCACAAATATCTGTTGCCACTTTATACTCCCCCCCCCCCCCCCCCCATAACCTCTCACTACTGCACCACTCCTTTCTACACACACCTCTGCCACCCTAACAGTTAACACCCCTCTCTGCATGCACCTCTACCCCCACTGCACACCTTTCCTCCCTGTCTACACCTCTGACACCACTGCACACATATTCTCCCTGCATGCAACTCTACCATCACGCATTAACCTCATTAACCTCTGCCACTACTGCACTCCTTCAGGCACTTCCGTCACTGCACTTTTCCTCCCACACACACTTCTGCCACCCCATATTTACCTCTGGGCTGGCACAGTTATTCAGCTACTGTGTTGGTGGGAATAAATGTGGATGCAGGAAGTCCTAAAGGGTGGAGCGAAATGACACAGCTCCAAACAATTGCAAGGTGGGTAGTGTGCCCACAACTCATGAGCTGTAGGCAGCCAGCAGAGGACTTGAGGTATCCAGCAACAGATGTTGGGCATGTGTCCTGGGATCCCAGCACTAGTGACACCACTAGTTATATTATTGCATTTTATTAGGATATACAGTAGGCTATTACCACTACTGCATGTAGTGATGGACATTTTACTGTACAGTGATTATTAGAGTATCAAAAATTGTCTAGGTTTGTGGACTCCAAGAGCCATTTTGTTAAAGTCTGCATTATGTATGGATGTGGTACTGCTTTTTGGAGACCCTGGAAAGTATAGGGCGATTCACTTGACTGTCCCCGACTGTTGCTCTGCCACTAAAACAGAGGGAAAGAAGACACTGAACACTGTACCACCTTTTGTAGATGAGGTAAAGCAGTTCCTAGCAATTGTGGACCTAGGTAGCGCAAACAATAGTTTATATTATACAATTTTGCAAATAAATATTTTTTCTTCTTCACTGATGTGCACTGATGAGGCTGCACTGATGAGGCTGCACTGATGTGCACTGATGAGGCTGCACTGATGTGCACTGATGAGGCTGCACTGATGTGCACTGATGAGGCTGCACTGCTGGGCGCTGATGAGGCTGCACTGCTGAGCGCTGATGAGGCTAAGGCTGCACTGCTGGGCGCTGATGAGGCTAAGGCTGCACTGCTGGGCGCTGATGAGGCTGAGGCTGCGCTGATGAGGCTGAGGCTGCACTGCTGGGCTCTGATGAGGCTGAGGCTGCACTGCTGGGCTCTGATGAGGCTGAGGCTGCACTGCTGGGCGCTGATTAGGCTGAGGCTGCACTGCTGGGCGCTGATGAGGCTGCGGCTGCTGGGCGCTGATGAGGCTGCGGCTGCTGGGCGCTGATGAGGCTGCGGCTGCACTGCTGGGCGCTGATGAGGCTGCGGCTGCACTGCTGGGCGCTGATGAGGCGCCGCTGATGAGGCGCCACTGATGAGGCTCAGACTGCACTGCTGGGGGCTGATAATTGGAGCACTAATGACCAGTGCCCTGATTATCAGTGTAAATGTTTCCTGTAACTGGAAAGCCGGTCTCTGCTTTCCTGTCCTCCGACATGGACAGCGCTGAAGAAAGTAAATGCTGAAAAAAGTAAATGCTGATAACCGGCATTTGTTTACATGTGATTAGCTGTTATTGGCTAGCATGGTAAAGAGCTTGCGTCATCGGCTATTTTCCCTGATCAGTGATGTCCAGTCAGGATGGTAAAGTCACCACCAGGCCATCATTCTGCTAAATGATGGCTGGATAGTGGAGGTGTTAAAGGATAAGTTCACCTTAAAAGAAAAAATGCACATTTGTTTGCAGGTAAAAAAAAATGTGCATTTATTTTTTAGTTTTTTTTTCTAAGGAGCCATCGGAGCATTGCAATCTCAAGCTCCTGCAGACTCTTGGCAAAGCTGTCTGCTTGTACTGTGTATGGGCAGGCAGTTACCTGAGAGCAAGGGAGATCAATGGACTACAAGAGTGCTCACCAGCACCGCAATGCATGTGGTTTTGTAGGTTGAGGTGTGTTTGTATTGCAGTATTAGGCAGACCATTTAATATAACACAAATGTGTAAACAAGCATTTAGAGCCCATTCACACCTGATTTGTCAGTCTGCGCTTCTTTAGTCTTGCCCAACACGTAGACAGGGCAAAATGCCCTGCCCTATCATTGTAGGACCCAGCACCTTTTTTCAGGTCAGTTGGCTGTGATACCGTCTGTTGCATTGCGCTGTGACCAATAGAACTGAATAAAATATACTTCATAACATTTCAATCAATCAATTTAAAAAAAAGACTGTTTACTTGACATATATGCTAGTTTATGAACAGACTTGAAGGGTAACTCCACTTCCATAAAAAAAATAAAAGTAAAAAAAAAATAAAAAAAAAAGTAAAAAAATAATAAAAAAAAAACATATAATAGAGCATGTGCAATTGCTACACAAGCTATTGTAATCTATTGTCCTAAAAATTACCTTAACTTCTCGATCTACAGCCGCTGTAATATTCTGTAAAATTCAATTTAATATGCAACTAGTTGATGAACAGAACTTGCCCAGAAATGTCATATATTACCTGTGTGATTGTGATTACCTGATTGTGAGTGTGATTACCTGTGTAATTGTGATTACCTGTGTGAAGTCTGCACTAAGAATTTTTTTCTAATAACCACTTCAGCCCCGGAGGATTTGGCTGCCAAATGACCGGGCCACTTTTTGCGATTCGGCACTGCATCGCTTTAACTGACAATTGCGCGGTTGTGCGACGTTGCTCCCAAACAAAATTGAGGTCCTTTTTTCCCACAAATAGAGCTTTATTTTGGTGGTATTTGATCACCCCTGCGGTTTTTATTTGTTGCGCTGTAAACAAAAATAGAAGAACAATTTGGAAAAAAAGCAATATTTTTTACTTTTTGCTATAATAAATATTCCCCAAAGATATATCATTTTGATTTTTTTTTCCTCAGTTTAGGCCGATAACGTATTCTACATATTGTTGGTAAAAAATTGCAATAAGTGATTTTTGCAAAAGTTAGTGTCTACAAAATAGTTTTATGGCATTTTTATTAATATATATTTTTTTCTTTTTATATCATAATCAGCAATTTTTATCATAGCTGTGACATTGTGGTGGACACATTGGACACTTTTGATGCTATTTTGGGACCATTCTCACTTATACAGTGATCAGTGCTATGAAAATGCACTGATTACTGTATAAATGTGACTGGCGGGGAAGGGGATAACCACTAGGGGGCAAGGAAGGGGTTAAGTGTGTCCTAGGGAGTGATTCGAACTGTGCAGGGGCTGGCTTCCAGTGACACGACACTGATCACTGCTCCTGATTACAGGAAGCAGACGATCAGTGTCCTGTCACTAGGCACAACAGGGAGATGCCTTGTTTACACAGGCATCCCCCTGTTCTGCAGCTCCGTGACACGATCGCGGGACACCGGCATACATAGAGTCCACGGGGCACAGTGACAGAGCTTGCTGCCGGCGGCGTGCACACACCCACACATTGCCAAATTTAAAGGGACATACCTGTATGCCCATTTTCCTGTCCGTGCCATTCTGCCGACGTAAAAGTGTGTGCGCTGGTCGGCAAGTGGTTAAGTAGCCTCTGCAATAGAAATGATGTTTTTGGTGAGATATTCCCTAAGAGTTAATTGCTTCTAAATGGATGCAGACTTCCTCATTGGAACACTGAAAATGCATCAGTTGATTATACTAAACACAGACACTCCCAATCAAGGATCAGTATCCCAAGGACACAGCAGAACGCACAACTTTTTCTTAAAGTGGTTCTCCACTCCTGTAGCAAATCATGTAGCTGCTGATTTTAATTGATAGGACACATGTTCATGGATTTTGGATCCAGAGCCATCTTCACCCAGGATAGTTCTCCACTAGCCTTTGGGTTCCCAGTGTTGGCATCCTCAACTAGTTCTAAAGACTGAAGGTTTTTTACCTACATGCATTCCTTGCATGCAGGAAAAAATGCCTTCTGTGTGCAGCAGCCACAATACTCCCCTCCCCCAAATTCTTAGCTGAACCGATCTTCTTTCAGCGCTGTGCACGGGAGCCTTGGCTCTCTGGAGACTCTCCCTCTTCACTGGTTGTGATGACTCACACTGGTGTCAATCACAGCCAGTGAGCCAATGAGGATAGAGAGGTTGTTGTTATACCTGAAGGGTTCCACATGTACTGGCACTTTAAGGCTTGCTCCACCCATCAGTGATGACAAGGGTCAAGGGGTATAGTAGCCATCTTAGAGAGAGCACATGTAGGAAGCAGATAACCTGTAATGTCCTGAGATGCATGTTGCAGTGTACAGCCTGTACTGAATAAACATTCATTGTTCCAGACCAGAGTCTTGTGTCTCTCACAACACACAGGACACAACAGCGCTGAGCTGCAGTTCTGTGTGTGAATAGACATGCAGAGCAGAGGTATTAAGGGACCAGCCTGCTCAGGTGTCCCCACAGCAAGCAGCTTGGCAGGAGGGAAGGGCTAGGAGCACTGGTGGGGGACCCGAGAAGAGGAGGATTGGGTCTGCTCTGTGCAAAACTACTGCACAGAGCAGGTAAGTAGAACACCCAGCTGTGACAGCTTGCGGCTTCACAGCCAGCTGCCCACTATGCATGCACGAGCCATGCTGCACTTTGTGAATAGTCCCACATTCTTCTGGAACCTGTGACCTGTCTTAGAACACTACAGGAAGGGAGGGGGAGAGGAGAACTTCCACTCACGTCACCTAGGCATGTGTGTATCTACTAACAACCTTGTAATGTAAGAGTTGGTGTTTTTGACTAGAAATTGGTTGGATTGTATTGGTTTGTCCTCGTACTACATGCTTTTGGTAAATTTAAATGAGTATGTATAATCAGATTGTAATGTGTATGGCCACCCTAAGCCTATATAGTTATGTTAAAGTGTATACCTAGCCAAAACTTTATTTCTTGGTTTTCAACAGAGTGAAGAATGGTTAGAAACCCAGTTAGGTTTTTAATGCAAAACCAGGGCTCAGGAAGATTTTTCCTCACTTCCTGCTCTGCTGGACAGCCTTTAATAGACAGTAAGTGAGGGGCACTGTCCAACAGCAACACATGGAAAAGTATTGCTTTTTCTAGTAGGGGAAACCATGAAACCCTGTCAGGTTTTTATTTCTGTGTTCCTTTTCCTGTCTGATTAAACTGTTTTCAATGGAACTGAAAGTGAGGAAATCTCTCTTTAATAGAGCCCAAGATAGCAGTAAAAAACAGACAGAGGCTCTAATCCTTCTGTCCTCCCCACACTGGGTTGACCTTTACGTAAGGGGATAATAAAGTCTTGTTTTTTTTTTTCTTTAACAATAGCAAACATGTGCAGTGGTTTTGCACAGAGCAGCCCCCATTCTCCTCTTCTTGGGTCCCTCTTTTGGCACTCCTGGCCCCTCCCTCTTGTCAAGTGCCCCCCGCAGCAGGCAGCTTGCTATGGGAGCACCCAAGCCGAGCCGCAGCTCTGTGTGACCATTCAGACACAAAGGTGTGGTTTCGCCCCTCTCTCTCCTGATTGGCTAACTGACTTGGATTGACAGCAGCCAATTGTGCCACTGCTGTGTCTCAGCCAATCAAGAGGGAGAGTCCTGGATGGCTGAGGCACTTGTGCACATCGCTGGATCGAGATGGGCTCAGGTAAGTATTAGGGGGGCTGGGAGGGTTGCTGCACACAAGTTTTTTTTTTTTATCTTTATGCATACAATGAATTAGGATAAAAAAAACCTTCTGCCTTTAGAATCACTTTAAATGTAAGCAGGGGCTTGGGTGAATGACAAGCCCCATACACACTATCAGTTTTCCTGCTGGTTTTCTCTTCAGGTTTACCAAAACCATGTAGTACAAGGACCTGCCTGATTGCATTCAAATTGAAACGCTTAAGGTTTGACCTCATATTAGATGGTTTTGGTAAACCTGAAGAGAAAACCAGCAGGAAAACTGATAGTGTGTATGGGGCTACAGACTTCAGCTCTTTTCTCTCTCTCCTCTGTATAATAAATAAAAAAATATATTAATATTGCATTTAAACAATGAGCGTTGCTTAGACATTGCTGTCATGTGCATAGCAGCAGCCTGAATGAGATTTATAAGAACTGTACTTTAAAAACAGGACTGTAATGGGATGGCGTTTAGCCCTGTCCAATCCTTACTGTATGTGTGCCAAGAAAACCTGAGCTTGGATCTTACTGAGGGAAGTAACATCAAAGAGAACCGGAGACAGCAGTGCTTCAGTGGCTTAGCAATATATCTGAGGAGGAAATTAACCCCCTGTAGTTGAAAGTGCATCCGTACACAGGCAGACTGTCAGGACAAGTTGCAGTCTTTCATGTTTACTGAAACCAGCTTCCTTCTGCTTGCTCTCTTGTTTTCATCAAGAATGTTAAACAAAGCTCCTTCCAGAAGGATGTCTCTGCACACAGACATATAGGCCCATACACATGCACACTTTAGGTACGGTTTCCCTGCTAAATAGAAATGAAAACACATAACTATAGACCATAGGGTGAATTTCTTTTACATATTTCCAGTGAATTCCTTTATAGTGTGCTAGGTGTACTAGGTCTGCTGCCAATTTTGCCTTCTCTCTTACATAGGAATTTACAATAGGCGGCTTTCAGACGTCTAAGTGAAATCCATCGCTACCATTTAGTAATCCAATTCAAGAATCGTGGCACCAACCTTGAAGTGCAGGGAAAAATGTAAATAGGAAAGTTTTTTTTTTTTTTAGTTTAAATATTCTCATGCTTGCCAACTTTTATAATGGTGCAATTACTGTTGTTACCTAGAGATGTACATTTTTAGCTGCTGTTGTACATTTTCATTACAAATGCAACATATGTAGTTAAAATATGCCTATAGATGAGCTGATCATTACATATAGGTCTAATCTGTCATTCATTGGAACACGTATATGCTTCCTCTTGTTTGTGCCTAAGATTTATGGCCTCTATACACAACCTCTGTATGTTCTCTAAAAGGGGGTGCTGGTTTCAAATTCATTAGGGATCTGTTGGAAAAGATTTGTTTGAAAAAAAAAAAAAAAATCTGCAACTCCTGCTTAGGATGACCTTTAACTGGGGGGATCTATGAATATTGTGTTTCCTAATTGCTAAAGATAATACTGGAAAGCAATGCACAGTAATAATTAGGTTTTGTATTCAAAGAATGGAAATTATTATGTCATGGATCTAAATTGCTGGATTGGAAGATTTCTCAGGGCAGATGCTTTTAGCCTGCACTTATCCCAACTCAAAACATTCCACCCATAGGCTTTGTGATCTTAGAAATGGAAGCATTTTTGTATGATAAAAGAACATATCTATCACCAGCATGGCCAAGGCCTGTAGTTTTCCACACAGCTCACGATCAGCCTGCAAAATGGCTTTCAACCCTTTTGTACCTGAAAACAAGCCAAGATGATATATAGGGTGATATTCAACTAATCTTTTCAGAGAACCTCAACAAGCCAATTACCATTACATAACCCTTAGGCTTCATTTCCACTGACGTTTTTACAACCACTTTTCTGAGCGTTTTTTACAGATTAAAAACGCCTGTCCATGTTATTCTATGGCATCATGCCCACATAGGCGTTTTTGAGCTGCAAATGGCATAGGCGTTTTTGAGCTGTAAAAAAAAAACGCATGACCAGGGCGTTCTGAAGCTCCAGAGTAGAGCTGTAAAAACGCCAGACGTTAAACGCTCAAAAACGCGCAAAAACGCTCAAAAACGCGACCGCTGCATTTTTAAAGCTGCAGCTCACAAAAAAAAATTGTTTTTTTTGTTTGTTTTTTACAAAATAAACATGGACAGGCGTTTTTAAGCTGTAAAAAAGGCTAACAACAGTGGCTGTAAAAACGCCAGTGGAAATGAAGCCTAATGCAATAACCCTGTACAATGCAATTCTTCACTTTGTACATTTTATTCACAGGCTGAAGTGCTATTCCATTCAGCACACCCATGTGGATGAAACCCCCAGAAACTGAAAACTCCCAGGATATAAGGTTCAATTCACTAAGACGTATGTGTTATCTGCCAAAACACTTGTTCTGGTCAGCCGTATAATTGTTACTTTCAGCTCTCATTGCTGAAAATGGCAATCAACCTGGCAAATTATGTTTTTTTTATAGCTTAGTGACTTGAACCTACAATCTGATACACTGCATGAGTGGTGTCTTTTTGCAGCATATAGGGTTTCTCCTTGGCTTATTTCCAGTCATGGAGGAAGTATTAATTTATTGTATAGAAGACACCTTCTACTGTGCAGACTCCCAAATATTAGTATTGTATGTATTTCTCTTGCAATTTTTCAAAGAAGCCTGGTTCGTTTTCTTTCACCAGTTCAGGTGTAAATGTGTTAAGTGTATGACGCTTGAAATTGTACTTAAACTGGACCTAAAATCCTACAGGACTCTTTTGAAAAACGCTATGTGGCCGGCGCACAGATATATGAACTGGCTCCATAGAAAGCGGTTTGGTTCACATGCGGTTCCAAACACATCCAATTCACATGGTAGGTATGGAGGTTGGGGTGTTGGCGCTGCCTGGGTGGACTCCTGTCCACTAAGCACCCTAAGGGTGAACTGCCCGCTAGTGGGGGCAGGGACAAACCTGGAATGTGACCCAATGAGAATAATACAGTCCCAGAGTAAGGGAGTGAGATATGCAAGCTAAACAGTGGTGCAAGTGAAAAAACCAATATCAGATAATCACTAGTAAGCACAAACACTAAATAATGATAGCTGTACTATATTCACATGTATGTGAACCGAGCCTTAACCGTTTGCCGACCAGCCGCCATCATTATACTGCGTCAGGTCAGCACGTTCCCGCAACCGCCAATGCTGTACGTTGGCCCTTTAAGCAGGGATAGCAGGCACGCATGCCCGCTGCACTGCGGGGTACCCGATGCGTGTGGCTGGTGGTCACGGGCACTTGAGGCAGAACAGGGATGTGTGTGTAAACACACAAATACCTATTCTGTGAGCCGAGGAGAGACCGATTGTGTGTTCTTACTAGCTAGGAACAGCGATCTGTCATCTCCTCTAGTCACTCCCACCCCCCTACTGTTAGAACACACACGAGGGAAAACTGTTAACTGTGTTAACCCCTTTCCTGACAGTGACATTTGCACAGTAATCAGTGCATTTTTATAGTACTGATCTCTGTATAGATGTCAGTGGTTGCAAAAATGTGTCAAATTTTCAGATCTTTCTGCCATAATGTCGCAATCCTGATAAAAATCGCCGATCACCGCCATTACTAGTAAAAAAAATAATACAAATGCCATAAATCTTTCTCATAGTTTGTAGACACTATAACTTTTGCCCAAACCAATCGATATATACTTATTATGATTTTTATTACCAAAAATATGTAGAAAAATACATATTGACCTAAACTGAGGAAAAAAAAAATTGGGAATATTTATTATAGCAAAAAGTACAAAATACTGTTTGTTTTTTTCAAAATTGAATTTTTTTTGTTTATAGTGCAAAAAATAAAAACTGCAGAAGTGATCAAATATCACCAAAAGAAAGCTCTATTTGGGGGGAAAAAAGGACATCATTTGTTTGGGTACAGTGTTGCACGGCCGCGCAATTGTCAGTTAAAGCGACACAGTGCCATAAATTAAAAGATGGCACAGTCATTAAGCAGCCAAATCTTCTGAGGCTGAAGTGGTTAAATTAGGTGTAAACCCAAACACTAAAATCTCATATCTGTAACATGAAAATGTTATATTAAAGTGGAGGTCCGGCATTAAAAAAAAAAAAAATATATATATATATATATATATATATATATATATAAAGTCAGCAGCTACAAACACTGTAGCTGCTGACTTTTAATAAGGACACTTACCTGTCCAGGGTGCCCGCAATGTCAGCAGCCGAAGCCGAGCAATCGCTTGGGTCTCGGCTGCCCCGCCACTATCCTCGGTAAGGGAATCAGGAAGTGAAGCGTTGCGGCTTCACTGCCCGGTTCCCTACTGCGCATGCGTGAGTTGTGCGCCGCTATGTGAATGGCCGGATGTCTCCTGGGACACACACAAGGTCACAGAAGACACTGCTCCCCAATTCCCAGGAGGCAGCGCGAGGAGGAGAAGAAAGAAGACCCACCGCGGACGAGGAAGTGACAGATTAGGTCAATCTGCCTAGTAACAGCCACTTCTGGTGAGTATAAAAAAATATATATATATTTTTTTCAAATTTTTTGTAGCCTTTTTGGATTTTTTTTTTTTTTTTTAAGGGTTGACCTCCGCTTTAAGACCCCTTTCACACTGGGGCCCTTTTTAGGCATTTAAGCGCTGAACAAAGAGCCTCTCAAGCTACCCCAGTGCTTTCACACTGGGGCAGTGTGCTTGCAGGATGGGGAAAAAAAGTCCAGCAAGCAGCATCTTTGGGGTGGTGCGGGAGTGGTGTATACACCGCTCCCAAAACACCCTACCCATTGAAATGAATGGGTAGCGTTGTCGAAGTGCCTACAAAGCTTTTAACCCTTTCTTTGGCCACTAGCGGTGGTTAAAAAGTTCCCCCGCTAGTGGTTAAAAAGCACCGCCATAGCAGCGGTAAAGAGCCGCTAAAACTATTTGTGCTTTACCAATTATGCCCTCCCCATCCCCCGTTTCAGTGTGAAAGGGTTCTAAATGGTAGATTTTCTTTTTTCATAAATTGCAATTTTTACTAAAATATATAGTGTTCATTGTTTGGGTAGCTAGAGTGGTGGGCTGACAACATGCTGTGACTGTGTATCCCAATTGTTCTCCTGTGTTGTCTCCCTGTCACATGTGCTTTTGATGGAGACTGTACTTGGTTGTCTTGCCAAGGTCACAACCTGCTGTGAACAATGGTATGTAGCTGCCTGTGTAGTGCATGCATGTAGACAAGAAGTGGCGGGAGTAGAACAACACTGAGATGCTAAAAATTGGTGAATAAATGGTAAGCAAAATATGTTCTAACTGAAAAAATGGCAAATGTTTGATGTACAATTAGGGTTTTTACATCTACTTTAGGTGTATCTAAAGCCAAAAACAGATTTTTTTTTTATTTTTAGTTTTTTTCAGTTTGAAATGGTTGTAAAGCTTTGTTTTTTTTTTGTTTTTTTTTCCAAAATAGTACTCAGGAACCACCCAAACTTTGATCCATCTATGGTATGGGTAGGCTGGTTGTGCTGAAGCCGATCTATCGATCAACTTCAGTATAACCAGCTTGTCTGTTTTTTTTTTTTTTTTTAGTTCAATCTCTGCCAGTGACTACATAACATCATAGATTATTGTATTCTGACAGTTGGGAAACCTCCCACTGTCAGAATACAATAGCACACCAGGAGGGATTGGTTGAAGCAAAGGAAATTGCACACAGTAATTTATAACCTGCCTTAGCCTTGATGTTGTGTAGAAGAGGAGAGTGGGAGTGGCTGAGTAGTTCAGCAAAAGACAATTGGGTAGGGCTGACCCCCCCCCCCCCGTCTACAAAAATGTTGTTCATTGTTGGCCTACTGCTGAACCGGACAACTTTCAGTCCACGTGTACTGCCTGTTCAACAGATGCCAGTCTAATGACTAGTCATGCTGGAAATCTGTCATTCATCGGTGCTTGCAGTCATTAGCTGCCAACGCTGATCGATGTATTCCCCAGGGGGAGCCCCCCTGTCAGAATACAATGAGGTTGCTTTACTAAAGGCAAATATACTGTGCACTTGCTCCAGAGCTTTGCAAAGAATACCCAATTACAGTGCACAGTATATTTACCTTTAGTAAATCTACCCCAATGTCTCAGTGGGAGAGATCCCTGCATTAACATCACTTGTGTAAAAAAAAAAAAAAAATCCACCCAACCTGCTAGTGGAACAAAAATAAACTGTGTACCCAGCCTTAGGAGTGCAAATGTGTCAGATCAACAGGTATTAAACTTCAACAGGAATAAAACATGGAGGAATGTACATCTGTTTCAAACGCATATGTATTTTTTCATTTTGCCTTGACATGCGCTTTAAGCCTGTAGGTGACTTCTTCCACTATCAGAAAGTAAAGGCACAGTGGTGGATGCACCTAGCAGTGCTGTAGTGACCACTCCATCCCTCCCACAGAGCTATTGTGTTCTTCTGACAGGGGGGCTGGGAAGCCGTCCCTGCCAAGAGAACACAGTGATTACTGCTGGTGGCTATAGCCATTAACAGAGTCACATGCTAAAACTCCTAAAACTCTGACATGGATCGATGGGCCGACATGGGTACAGTCAGCATGCCAATAGATGGATTGAATCTTGGCCGGTCCCTGCTGAACTGGCTGAGATTCGATCTATCTATGTTCAGATTTAGGTAGTCTTTTGTTTCTTCCACCTTTTAGCCTGTAGTCATTGAGTAATTTACTGAGCACAACTTTGAATTACTGCACATCTCAGTTGGCAAACAGATTGATGGCAAAAAATAATTGGACAACTCAAAAAATAGGCTAAACTAAATCCAGATCTAAACTAAATAAGATCAGAAAATATTATACAGTGTCTGGATATTTTATTACCTTTCAAAACATACTCCAGAATCACCAACAGCCGAACATTTCTGGTGTTGTTTTTGTGTAATTTTATGGTTGTATTTTATGTATTTTTCACTAACAATGCAAATAGTCTGTACTCAAACTTGAATAAATAGGAATTACCTTTTTATGAGGGAGGAAGTCAAGTGAAGCAGAATCAGTCAGCATTCATTGGTAGTAATAACAACTATCTGATGTGTAGAGCACCTTATATATCATTGTAG
This sequence comes from Rana temporaria, assembly GCF_905171775.1. Lineage (NCBI taxonomy): Eukaryota > Metazoa > Chordata > Amphibia > Anura > Ranidae > Rana > Rana temporaria. Next base: position 238,494,844 of record NC_053490.1, on the reverse strand, counting down.
CTTCAGTTACATAATTGTATATTAACTACAGTGTTACTATTCTTAAATTGTTTACTTGTGAGCAATTTAGTATTTGCTGGAATTCCCATAAGGCCCCTTTTACACCAGCGGACCGTATGTCCGTATTCCATCCATCCGCTTTCTGAGGAAATACGGACATACGTGTATCCCTATGGGATAGCGGGTGTCAGTGGATGAACATATCCGCTGACGCTCGATCTCATTGGTCCCCGCTATGGTCCGATTCTGCAGACGGAGGAAAATCCTATTTTTCCATCCGTCAGCAGAGCAGATCGGATGAACACAGACCCCCGATCCCATAGGGGAGAGCGGAGATCTGACATGGCTTCCCCTGCACAGTGTGCAGGGACCACCCTGTCATCTGCCGGTTCAGCGATCCCCGCTGACCAAGTGGATGAGACATGTACGGATCCTCACGGGATCTGTACATGTGAAAGGGGCCTTATTTAAACAGTAGCGTTGTAACTTTGGTATGCTGGAATGATGCTGACACTGTTTGTTTATATCTTGGACTATTCTTTAGATTGGTCCAATACATTATACATGCTCTGACTTCATTACACATCTAATCCAGGTAAACCTCTGAAATTTTCCGCAGCATGGGAGATTAAGTATAGTATAAAGAACTAGCCAGCTGTGTTCATTAGCAGCAGGGCCAACATTTCAACCATTTCTTCCCATCACACCTCTTCTTAGAAGTAAACAAAGCCTATCTAAGCCCTATTAGCCAGATTCACGTAGACTTACGACAGCGTATCAGTAGATACGCCGTCGTAAGTCTGAATGTACGCCGTATGTACGACGTATCTTTAGGCGTATTCTGGAAACCAGATACGCCTGAATTTGGCCAAGATATGACCGACGTAAGTCTCCTACGCCGTCGTATCTTGGCTGCCTATTTACACTGGCCGATAGGGGCGTGTAGGTTCATTTACGCGTCAAATATGTAAATGAGCAAGATACGCCGATTTACGAACGTACGTACGCCCGGCGCAGTAAGCTACACCATTTACGTAAGCCGTTTTTCCGGCGTAAAGATAAACCATCAAAAAGATGGAGCCGCCCATGCAAGGTATGGACGTCGGAAGTGCCGTCGTATTTTACGTTGTTTGCGTAAGCCATACGTGAATAGGGCTGGGCGTAGGTGACGTTCACGTCAAAAGCATTGAGTATTTGCGACGTGATTCTGCGCATGCGCTGTACGAACGGCCTTCATTTACATGGGGTCACGGTTAATTTAAATGTAGCCCGCCCACTACATGCCTACTTTGAATTAGGCAGGGTTACGCTGGCCCATTTGCGCTATGCCGACGTAACTTACGGAGCAAGTGCTTTGTGAATACTGGCCTTGGCTCACTATGTTAAGTCGGTGTAGTGCAAATGGGATGCGCTACGCCGGCCAAAAGATACACGGCTCTGCGTGAATCTGGCCATATATTTTCAACTGGTGATCAGGCCAGTGACACACTTCTGTCTTAAACTGGCAATAGATTAATTTAATTTTGGCTGGTTCACTAGGGACCAGATGAATGTTGATACATTTATGGCTGTTCCCGCTCGACAGAAATCAATCTAATGAACAGGAAAGTGGGAAAACTTTTGTCAATCAGCATCTGATTTTCGTGTAATTAGTACGGTTTTCATCCGGAAAAAATCATAACAGCAAGACTACGCATGCTCAGAAAGGAAAGAATATATACAAAACTATTTAACACATGAAATCACTTTCAAAGTTTTATTCTGTTGTACGAGAATTTTTGCATGGTGAGTAACCTCTTTACTTTCAACATGAGACTAAGCATGCAACAAAAAACAGACGAATGTCCGAAAATCTGATCTTGTGTATGAGGCTTTAGTGTTGGATGAACAGACAAATTTAGATGAACTTGGCTAATAATTTAGAGCTGAACTCCAGCTAACACTTTCTAATCGGCTAGAATCACTAACCCCCCCCCCCCCTTTAGGGATAAAGGTTTTACATAAACTATGAAAAGCTGTCCATTGTAAGTACCTCTGTCGGTGCTAACGGGTTTATCTTAAACCTCCTAACTTTCACTTTTGCTGGTCAAATTGGTCTGTCAAGCAGGCAGTACCACCCGCCAAGCACGACCCATTCAAGTCAATGGGGCCACGCTGCCCACCATGCACATGGTTGTAGCATGGCTGTCTGGTATTTAGGGGGTTAAAACGGGTGATACAATGACCCTCACCATATGTCAAATACTCTCCGAAGAGCATTCCGAGCATGGAGTGCTCTTCAGAGATCTAAGCAGGTGAAAATGAGGCCCTTAGTGGTTGGTAAGCTACAGTATATTTCATTTTTGTTTTGGGGTTTAGATATACTTTCATTGTATGTAAACTCATAATCTCTCTGTTGGGTGTGAACAAATTTAATAAAACATGATCTCATTTTTTAAGTACTGTAAATCTTTTAAATAATGTTTTAGCAATCATCGTGAGGAGTCTTTTTTTTTTATTTTTTTGGATTGGTAATGGAATAAATGTAGTGAGATTGCCTTTTTAATGTCATGGCTATAATATACAGCAGGCTCTAGTGGTGTAAAGGAGGTCAAATATGTGTTTAGGAGCTTAGCTGCATGCTTTACTTAGCAAAACAAATCCTACGCTATCAGCATGTCTCACTTCCTTAGTCACATTCTAATGAACAGGACTTGTGTATTTGTAGCTGTCTCCTTTGTTGGGCTTACAGCCTGTGGTAAGTAAGCGGCTTTGGTCTGTGAAGGGGAGTAAATCATTGGTTGTTTTCTACTATGATCACTAGGTAGAAGAATGCTGTCAGCTGTCAGTCATTGTAAGTAAATCCCAGGCACTGAGAAGGAGTCCTGCATAGTTTCATGTCCTCTGCCCATAGACTTCAATACATGCTGATTCTTTGAACTTGGGCCTACACTATCGGTTTTCTCTGTGCCACAGGCAAAAATAATGCCCTGCCTCTGTAGTTAGGAGTGGGCCAAACATTGTTCAACGTACAGTCTCTGTAGTGTCAGTCATTTTGTTACTTTGATGTAAGCAGATGTTTTATGGAAACACGAGGATTCCGGTGCTTGAACCAAGCTATTCAGCATAAAGGGTTACTGTAGTGGCCGCTCCTACAAGTTATTTTTTTTTCCCTAAAGATTTAGTGAACCCAACTTAGTCAATCATCTGTGCAGTGATGACAGGTTCTCTTCCTGGTGCTTAACTGTTTGCACTAAGGATGATAATAGCCTTGGGTCCTATGACTGAACATGTTAAAGGATAAATCCTGAAATATTTAAACAAAGTTGGGAAGTTATGATAACTAACAAGAAATAATTTCCAGCATGTCCCTGAACAGTCCATATCGGCTCTTGAAAGCAGTGTGCTAACCAACAGAAACGCGAACAATCGTTTTGAATACTGACCATTTTGTCTGATTTGATAAATGGTGTGTACAAGGTGTGTACAACTAGAAGATTTAGGTGGACTAGACTATCAAATTGAATATGTACTTCAGCTAAAAATTTGTATTAGCAGTTATAGCAAACATTTAGGCCGGGTTCACACCTATGCGAATTGAATGCGCATTCGCATAGCAGGAGAACGTGACTGGCTCCCTATGGAGCCGGTTCACATATCTCCGCAGCTGGTCCGGTGCGGTGTGCCGGAAAAAGTGTGCCCTTTTTGGTGCTTTTTAGGTTCGATTTCAGCTCAAAATTTGTGCTGAAATCGAACCTGAACTGGTGAACCAGAACGCACCGGACCTCGGCTGAGCGCCACATGCGGCGGCGGTGTGAACCCGGCCTTATTTTTGTCCTTTGGGGATAAAGGTTTTATATGAATGAATAAAAACCGACTATTGTATGCACTACTGTCAGTTGTAAATGGTTTGTCTCAGCCCTATAACTGCTATTTTGTCAGGATTTCTTGGTCTGTTAAAGTAAGTTGAAAAATAACAGACTTACTGGCCATCATCAGATGAAAATAAAGGCATAAAACCTAAAAAAAAGAATGACTGCAGCCACCACACCTAAAAAAAATGTAAACTGGTATTTAAAAAGTGTTTGTTTTTTTGTGTAACACAAATTTAATTTGCACAAGTAAAAGGAAAAGTACATGAAAACAAAACTTGCAAAATGAAAAGGAGAAAGCAACTTGCAACATTTTGATTCTCCACAAGACATTGTGTGGTGAAAGTCAATTTCACTGCTTTATGAATAGAAATCTGTCACTGTCATTTACAACACATGCACTTGGAAGATTCACCTGGAGGGAAAGTTTGCTGAATGCCATATTCATTACTTAAAGGATAAGTTCACCTTTTTACAAAAATAAAACAATTTTTGCAGGTAGAAAAACCATATGCATGTATTATTATTTTTTGGTAGAAGTTTGTAAAGCATTGTACACAATCAGCAGCTCTAAAGTGTTACTAAACCCAGGAGCCTATATCTTGTCTCCCACTGTACACAAAACATGGAAATACAATTATCTTAGTAAATATAAACTGCTAAATACCCTTTCTCATCAGCAGTATATAGCAGTCTTCAGTACTTCAGTCAGTGTCTGGTTAAAGCTTAAAGGACGAGTTTTTATTCTATTCTGACTGTCCTATGTAGTTGCAGGACACCTGACATCTGTCTGGACAGTGCTGATTGGCCCTGTGCTAATCACATGAACCCTCCCAAGAGAAAAAAAATCTCTCTAGCAATACGCACCAAACTGCAGAGTGCTTCTGAGGCTCTGTTCTCTCAGGGGATGGATTGGGGACAGTGAAAGAAGTGGAGGATCAGAGGAGACAGGCTCAAACAGCCTTTTTACACAGTGTGCATGAAAAAATCCTTCTGCCTTTACAACCACTTTAATTTCAGTTGTTAGACTTTCAATAATTATTTTTTATATTGATATTTTACAAATTAGTGTGAGGTTCAAACACTATATCGAAGTCTAATGCATGTATTATTATTTTTTTTTATTTAGATTTTTTTATATATATATATATTTTTTTGGTATTAAATAGTTTTTCATTTACCACTTAAGACCCGGACCATTATGCAGGTTAAGGACCTTGCCCCTTTTTGCGATTCGGCACTGCATCGCTTTAACTAACAATTGTGCGGTCGTGCGACGTGACTCCCAAACAAAATTGGCGTCCTTTTTTTCCCACAAATAGAGATTTCTTTTGGTGGTATTTGATTACCTCTGCGGCTTTTAATTTTTTGCGCTATAAACAAAAATAGAGCGACCGTTTTGAAAAAAATTCAATATTTTTTACTTTTTGCTATAATAAATATCCCCAAAAAAGATATAGTTTAGGCCGATACGTATTCTTCTACCTATTTTTGGTAAAAAAAAGTAGCAATAAGCGTTTATCGATTGGTTTGCGCAAAAGTTATAGCGTTTACAAAATAGGGGATAGTTTTATGGCATTTTTATTAATAATTTTTTTTTTTACTAGTAACGGCGGCGATCAGTGATTTTTTTTCGTGACTGCGACATTATGGCGGACACATCGGACACTTTTGACACATTTTTGGGACCATTGTAATTTTCACAGCGAAAAGTGCTATAAAAATGCACTGATTACTGTGAAAATAGCAGTGAAGGGGTTAACCACTAGGGGGTGCTAAGGGGTTAAGTGTGCCCTAAGGGAGTAATTCTTACTGTGGGGGGGGGCGTGGCTGTAGGTGTGACATCACTGATCGTTGTTCCCTATAATAGGGAACAGACGATCAGTGTCACTACCACAGAGAAGAACGGGGAAGGTGTGTTTACACTCACCTCTCCCCATTCTTCACCTCCTGTGACTGATTACGGGACACCGGCGGCGATCGGGTCCCGTGGGTGCGGTCACGAAGATTTGGACCGGGTCACCAGCGCGCCGCCGCCGGCACGCTCGCGACCCACGGCTGGGCTCTTAAACATATATATATACGTCTATGTGCCCAGCTGTGCCATTCTGCTGACGTATATCGCTGTTAGGCAGTTCTTAAGTGGTTAAGGTAGAATTATAGCTACAGAAAAAATAAATGTGAAGTATAAAAATATAAAAAAAGGTACATCTGGGATAAAACGTTGACGTTCTCAAAATTTACAAGACAGGGAAAACCCACAAAATTCGAAAATAATAAACCAAATGATTTCTGGCTTACACTAAATCATTATATTTAAAATAAGTAAATACAAACTGTCAAAACAAATTCTTCTCAAATGTTCCAGCATATGGTATGTGATTATCCGCATTGTCCAACGCAATAAAGGAGGTTTTGATGTGATGGTATAATGAAATGTTTTCAAAGTTTTCAGTAGAAGGCTGCAGCAGATCTGACAATATTCATTTTCCTGGTGGCCTAAGCAGCAATAAATATACATAGATTATTATTTCCTTGAAATGTAGCTGCTACTACTTGTTCCTAGGAGAACACAGTGTTTAACAGTATTGAATGCCGTTGGTGTTCAACCAATACTGTAGCATGTACAATTCTACAATGTTTCACATTATGCTTGCATTAGTATTAGCAAAGCAAATGGTATCTGCAATATTGACTGTGGCTAAAAATTACCTTTTATATTTATATTATTTCAGTTAAAATGTAAATGAAAGTTGCTTTCTGACTACAGTCTGCATATACTAGCTAAGATTGTCACAACAATAGTGCACAATATTCCACGTGCTTATAGCTAGGCTGTCTTCTGAAACTGGTGTGGTTGCCTTTTCCAAAAACTTCCATGGTGCATTTGAAAAACCTTCTGCCTTCTATACTACTTTACAATTGCCAACCTCAGCCAAAGGGCAGTTTTAACAAAAGAGAGGGTGATGGCAGTCAGGTAAGAAAAAGTGCTTGTAAAGGACGTGCTCCCGGGTCCCACTGCTGTGTCCATTGACACAGACAGCAGGACTCGGCCTTGACCCCCCCGATCTCGTTTAACTGGATTGATTGGCTTGACAGCAGTGAGAGCTAATGGCTGCTGGTGAAGTTTGGTATTGCAGCATGACCCTACTCCATGGTTCTGTATAAATGGGCTTTGGTAAGTGGGGGTTAATCTTTTATTCTGCACAGAAGGGCCCTGGACATACAGTCTCTTTGTTTTTTTGTGTCATATTGGAAATAAATGTACAATATACACCTGCTTAAAGAGACAGAATGTAGTGGCAGAAGTCTGCAGCTGGTTGGGGAAACTCTCTGTTCAGGTGTTTTTTGTAATACAATTTAGAAGCTCTAGTTTGGTTATTTATGTCTTTGCCATTTGTGTAATACATTAAAATTAGGTTCTTTGTTGTAACTGCAGGCACAGAACTGTGCTGTTGATATTTGGAGATGGTGCAATGTACAGAGGCACATCACATACCAGTTGCAAGTCAGTTGAATACTTACAAGGATAGTTCATCTTTTATTTAAACAAATGCCTATGTGGTGGGTAAGGGATGTGTGTTGATTAAAACAAACTGTGCAGCTCTGACTAAAGGTGAATAATACCCTTGCTATAGGTTTAGGCAGGGCTTTTTTTCAGGGGGAACTTGGGGGAACTCAGTTCCACCACCTCTGGCTCAGACCCTTTGGTGCCTGCTCACCACAATCTCTTGTAAACACATAAGTCTGGTTTCTGTGTTTACAAGTGACAGCTCTGCACTCTGTGTGTAACCCCCTGAACTCTGTATTCTGTATGTAATGCAATCCTGGTATTTAATGCCCCTTTAAGACCCTTCTACTGTTTTTGAAATCAGGGTCGTGGTTGAGTTCCTGCACCTATTTTCTGAGAAAAAAAGCTCTGGGTTTAGGCCATTTACATACCCTATGAAGCCTGACTGGAATAGTCACATGACATTGCTTAGTACTCCCAGGGCATTGCTAATTGAGGCCTAGTCATCACTGTTCACCTCCACCATCACAGGAGTGAGCTCTTTATCTGATTCTGACCCCCTCACATACTCTTTCTCTCCCATGATGCAGTAGCTCTGAGCTCAGCATTTGAAAGCTCACTCCTGTGATAGTGGTGAGGTGAGCAGTGATTACTAGGCCTCACTTAGCAACGTCCTGGGAGTATTCCAGTCAGGCTCCATAGGGTATGTAAATGGCCTACACCTATAGCAAGGGCATTATTCAACTTTAGTCAGAGCTGCACAGTTGTTTTTTTTATCTACAGATGCCCTTATCTGCATTGACAGTTTTGTGGTTAAGGTGAACTATCCCTTTAGGCTACATTCACACCTGAGCATTTCAAAGTAGCAAATTTTTACTGCGTTTTGCCGCTATTTTGTTTAGGTCACCAATGTAAAAGGCAGAAAAATGCCTGTGATCTGCCCCAAAGAAGCTCATGTTCGTTTTTGAGCTTAGGCTGTTTTTTACACGTTTTGCTTCAGGTGACAAAATGCTCAGATGTGAACATGTGCCCCTGAAATGAAAGGGATTTTGCTTGTTGGGCGTTTTTTAGGCATTTTTTTTTTCAGCCATTTTACGAGATGAAAACGCTCAGGTGTGAATGCAGCCTAAAGCTCATTTTTTTGTTTGTTTAGGAACTGCCATTGCTGACTTGTTTTCGAAAACACATGCTCCAAGGCTCCTTTATTCATCATTTCCCATGTCACCAACCTGAATTAAACAAAAATATTATTGCGCTACTGGAATAGAGAGAAAATATAACCTGAATTATACATGAATATAATATGCACATGCTTTTTGCACATGAAGCAGTGTGAATCCCACATAAAACTGAGGGTGCCAGTCATAATCATAACCAAGAACTGTTTGTCTTATGATGAAGCTCGATGCAAAAGGAAAACAAAAAGCTATCCGAATACACAGTCCCTAAAACTATTACTGCTATTTTCTTTCCTTTTCTGTCAGTTTTTGTCATATTGGCAGAATATTTGTTAGAATTCAGACTGTTTTCTCATTTTAAGATGAAAATAGAATACCAAGTCAAACAGGAAAAATAGTCAAATTGATTGTTTTTTTTTTATTTATTTTTTTCTGGATTGCTCCCCTTTGCTAAAAAAAAAATTCAGGCAGTTGTGCCAGAAAGCTCCTGTCTGTTGATTTGGTCATTCAGATCCTCATCATTGAACAGTCACATTTGTTTTGTCTTTGTTTTATTGGAATGGAATTGTATAAAATAGAAATCTGAGCTATGCAAAGGTGTGAGAAACTGTAGAGGTTTCCAGAACTGATGTGTACTGAACAATATTTTACAAATCATTGTACATCCCTTATAAATTAACCCCCTACTACCTTTTAAGGAGATTAAAAAAAAAAAACTCTTTAAGGGCTCATTTACTCTTGCGGTGGCTTCAGCACACATCAAAGCACCTACCGCTTCAACATGCTTTTATGATGTGTTTTTGATGCTTCAATAGTGCTTTGGTGATGCTTCGGTGAAGCGTCAGGGATGCTTTAGTGATGCTGTTTTGAAGCTTTTTCGAAACTTGACAGATGCCCCTGTGTGTGTGTGTGTGTGTGTATAACTCATACCTGCAATTTCTCCAAAACAAAGATGAATTAAAGCCTCTCAAAAGCCGCGGGTGGTTCAAGCGAGCTTTGTCATAGGAGGCTTTGAAGCACCACTAAAGCGGCATTGGGGTATAATTTATGAAGCAAAGGTAAAGCAAATGCAAGGTGTAAACAGGACTGTAATTTAACCATTGTATTTGTTGACAGGAGCTTTGATTGGCATTCAGAGAGCTTTAACAAAGCCTGTCGAAGCCTTGTTTTGAAGCAAGTGTAAACTAGCCCTAAGAGCCAGTCCTGCTAAAAGTGATGTTCCTGTTGTAGATTTTAGCCGATAGAATTACCCACTGAACTAAATATTGTATATTGGGCACTTCAGTAGCAAAATCTCTCTATCATGTAAACCTGGCTCTGTTCCAATCTGTACATTGGAATTGTCTGTCCATCTTGTTGTTTCCCACTCTTTTAGTTGCAGTGTCTGTAATATTAAATAAAATAATTCCACAGGGACTTCTTCCGTAATGGCCTTATTGTGCATGCAGGCTTATAGAAATTTAAGTGCAGAGATTGTAATGCCAGAGTCCCCAAGAATTTAAAGAAGCTATTGGATGTTAAAACTCTCCAGCACCTATTTTGGTTAGAATAAAAAAAAATGTTTTTAGGCAGGATAAAGACAAAGAAAAAAAAAGATTCTGGGCTGTACAATGGGTACTGTAACAGGAGTCACTTTTGGGCACAGATTGAGCCAGGAGATGGGGTACACATGTTGGATTGGTTTGGCGTGGACAGTGACTTACAGTATATTCCTTAATGCCTGCAAAGAATATTCTATGACTCATTTCTATGATTAGCCCTGACTAGTGACATGCTAATTGAGTCAGGGCCTGGAAGACATTCATTGTCCTTGTGTAAAGGTGTTGTAACGGACAGGTGTTAATCCAGGTCTGCTCCCAGAACTCTAATTATGCATGCTAAATACTGTTTGTGTGATAACACTGTCTAAAGCCTAGTGATGCTCAGAGGTGTGAATAGGTGTCAAGCTGTATGCGGAGACGGAACGTCTGCCTAGGGAACTCAGTGTGTGATGGGGTTTTGTTTGTTATGCTGTTAATGAAGGAATGTGCAGTGATTAGACATGATAATTATAGGCCAGCGCCGACCTGTCTAGAATGGTTAGTAATTAGCCTTAGTGTGTGGGTGGGGAGTTGATTGTTCCTTTAATGCCTTGTACTGTATATAAGACTGAAAGAAACCATTAAAGTTGGTCATTACATTTGAAACCAGAAGCACAGAGCTGTGTGTCTCGTGTCTGGGGGGAATTCTTATGGATCGGGTCCTGTTGGTTGGAGTGTCGATAAGCTGTCTTGGATGGGATGGAAGGTCATAAACGGTGGTGACCGTTACACGTACAAACAACTACTAACATACAGATATGGGGTATTGGAAAGCAGGAAAATTTATTTTGGGTTGTTTGGTGGTAATTCATGATGATGGCAAGAAATATACAGCTAAATCTAAAAATATATATATATATATATTTTTTTTACTATTTTGGTCCATTTTTTCTTTGATAATAAAAACAAAAATCAGCAGATATCGGTTACCATTTACCACCAAAAGAAAGACCAATTTGTCTTATTAGGTCTATGTTGTTAGGCTTTTGTTTGCATCAGATGGATTTTTCACTTTTCATACGTTTCTGAGAATGCAAAACCCACTTGGGGCTGGTCAAATGCACCAGTCAATAAATTCTGGATGATCTCAAAAGCATCTCAAGCTGATAGCAAAATGACACTTTCAACACGAGCCCACAACACTTTTTTTTTCTTTTTTTTTTATAAATATATGTCCAGAAATGCAGGATAATTTTATGGATGTTTGAGAAGACCTGCTGGTTGGTCATCTTTGGTTAATGGAAAAACATTTAATATGGCATGAGGGTTATAAGAGAGAAAATCTCATACAATACACATGTGATGTTAAGTCAAGTTTATGGGATATTTGCAGTACCTATAGATACGCCTTATTATAGGCATACCTATAGGTAAATTGTATGCATGGGAGCCTACTCCCACTTTAAACACTCATCTAGCGCCATGTCACTGTTCCAGCACTGCTCTTGTCACTTCATGCTCTCACAGGAGAAAATAAGGACAACAGAGTCCTGTTGCCATCATTTAGACTCCTGTGAAGAGGGAGTGAGGTCATAGTTTACCATCACTGTGTGTGTCTGTGTCTTCACACAGCCTGGCACAGGTACCTCCTTAGCACCAGGCTTGCTACAGGATCCTTCCGTAGGAGGGGGAAGCTGACATTGTCAATGGGGACTGCCAAAAGAACAGGAAAGCTAACTTTCTGTGCAATATTGTTGCACAGACCAGGTAATTATTAGTTTTTTTTGTTTTGTTTTTCTTTTAGTCTTTGTCACTTTAAGCAGTTATTTAGCATGATGTAAAATTCTCTTTAAAAACAAATGACTGAATCAAACATTTAGAATTATATCTTTTAATGTCCAAATTATGGATTTAGAAGCCTGATGTAATCCAGTTTGGTAATACCAAAGGGTGCAGCATCTACTTAGAAACCACAACTATTTCATAGAAAAACAGTTTGTCAGAATTATAATTTAGTTTTTTCAACTTAAAATGTACTTAGTTTTTCTGTCAAATGTTTGTTTATTGAAAAAAATATATTTATCTACGAATTTCAGTTTTATGGAGGAAACTAAGTGGATTTTATTACACAGGGAAAAACATTAGTCTGCTGGAATGAATTTTTCAGCTTGTAATTCTTCTCCTTTATATTGCATAATAACATGTTGTCAGTGTGCGCATGCATTTTGATAACAAGACCATTGCATAGAGCCAAAAAAGTGGTGATATGATCTTTTCACCATTGTATCAAGTCTGTCTCTGGCCTTACAGTGTAGAAACACCATAAATGTGTCAGGAAATACTTACTTTTGTATTATTTGGCGAGTAAATACTAATTGTACATATTAATTTGAGGAATTGTTTTCTTGCTAGTGGACAGGAACTTTAGGGTTGAAATAACAGTTTGTAGGATGAGCAAGCTCATGAAAGTTTTAATGTTTGGAAATTGTCACATGGTACATCGGTATATGCAGCAGGCTTTGCATGTGGCTCAGTGTGTTCTGTATTGTCTTACTTCACTACAAAGAGACACATGAGGATCTTACAGACGTAGGGAGAAAAGGAGAGCATTTATGCTCTGCGTGTATTGTTTATTCTCTTTGTGTTTCGACCTTTGGGAAGTACACATGGACTTTAAAATATGTGCTTTCAAGCACCTGCCAATAACTGTTTGTACTATAAACAGCCTTAAAATGTTAGGGTTATACAATGTTTTTTTTACCTTACAAAAACATTTAATCACACACACTGAAGAGCAATTTGGTTTTAGAAAAAAGTACAGAACACTTTAGAAAGTGCATCTTGAATTCTAGGTAAATAGGTCAGAAACAGCACTTTGTGGAAACCGTTATATTTTTTAAATGTTAGGATTTTCAGTTTGAAAATGTAACCACATTAAAGCCATTCATGACTTGGGGTACAATTTTCTCTTACCTCCTGTACTGGAGGCATACAGACCATTGCTGTGAGTTGTGATTTTTGTTTCCTCAATAGAAAGACTTTACTAGAGATCCAGTGACACTGTGGCTATCCCTTTGATTTGCCCTGATGTTAACCCCTTCCCTACCAGTGTCGTTAGTACAGTGACGATGCATATTTTTAGCACTGATCACTGTAATAATGTCACTGGTCCCCCAAAAAGTATCTGGTGTCCAATTTGTCTGCCTCAATATTGCAGTCCCACTATAAGTCGCAGATCGCCGCCATTACTAGTAAATAAAAATATCCCATAGTTTTGTAGATGCTATAACTTTTGCGCAAACCAATCAATATAAGCTTATTGGGATTTTTGATGAAGACATTTTGAATTTTATTTTACATTTTGTATTTTTATTGGGTGTGTTTTATAGCGGAAAGTAAAACATATCTATGATTTTATTTTTTTTTCAAAATTGTCGGTCTTTATTTATAGTACAAAAAATAAAAAACGCAGAGGTGATCAAATACCACCAAACAAAGCTCTATTTGTGGGGAAAAGAGGACATCAATTTTATTTGGGTTCAGCGTCGCACAACCGTCAGTTAAATTAATGCAGTGCCGTATCGCAAAAAGTGGCCTGGTCAGGAAGGGCAGTAATTCTTCCGGAGGTCAAGTGGCTAGAGATGAGAAACAAGATCTTTAGCTCCTAAAATTGCCCTGGGTGTCACGAGAACAGGAATCTATCTAACAGGGACATAAAGAGCAGTGCAGTTAACCACACCTCTCTATCCAAAACTAATTGAATCGGCAGTTATTTACCACCTGAGGATTTTGTACATAAGAGATATTGTGCACCTCTTAGGTCCATCTTTTCTCCACACCCCCCCACCACTGATGTACCCTACCAGTCCATAATGACCAACTTCTATCAAAAAGTCATGCTGTGAGCTTCGATCCGCACTTTCAGCCAACAGCTGCAGCGCTGATCAGTGTATTCTGATGGGAGTGGGAGGGGGAAGGGGGAGTCCCCCTTGTCAGAATGCAGTAGCTTAGTGGGAGAGATCCCTGCGTCACACATCGCTTGTTGGTTGAACATGTATACCCAGCTTTAGGGCCAGGGCTGTCTTAATGAGAGGGCACACCTGGGCACTGCCCAGGGGCCCTAGCTGAATGGTGGGCCCCTGCACTTTCCCAAAAGTAGCTGGTCTTTGAGCCCACGCTACCCCGTAATTGGGGGCCCCATGATGGCATTGAGAGTGATAGATACACAAGATACCTACTTGATGTCTGTTTGCCTGAACTGTCATCCTTGTAGGGGCCCCAGAGCATTACTTTGCCCAGGGGCCCATGATGCTATTAAGACGGCCCTGTTTAGGGCACTTTCACACTGGCAGCACCAGGGTGTCAGCGGTAAACCTTTGTATTACTGTCATTTTTGTGGCACTTTTCGGCTGCTAGTGGGGCGCTTTTAACCCCCGCTAACGGATGAAAAAGGGTTAAAAGTGCTGGCGCTGCCCGTTGATTTCAGTGGGCAGGGGCACTTTAGGAGTGGTGTATACACCGCTCCTACAGCGCCTCAAAGCTGCTGCTTGCAGGACTTTTTGGGGCGTCCTGCCAGCACACCGCTTGAGAGGAGAAGCGCTTTTAGGCTCCATTCACACCTAAGCGTTTTAACGCCTGAAGCCCGACGCTATTGCAGCCTGCAGTACGCTGGAGGGGTGATTTAACATTGTCGGCTATGGAGATGGTTCACATCTCCACGCCGAAACGCCGTACGCCTGAAGCTCAAAACAAGTCCCGGAACCTTTTTTTCAGGCGGCATTCGGCATAGCCGACAATGTTAATCACCCCTCCGGCGTATGTTAGGCTTAAACGACGCGTTTTGTCACGGCAAATCGCGGGACAAACCGCTGCAATTTGTTGTGGCAAATCGCGGTACAATACGCTGTGTTCAGGTGTGAATGCAGCCTAACAGGTGCTATTTTTAGTGCTATAGCTCCTGTAAAGTGCCTCCCTCAGTGTGAAAGGGGTCTTACATTGGAGTCTCCAAATGAACAGGAAGTCAGCAGTTGATGCAGCCTATCCCCTTCTACTTATAACTGAAATTTTACTTTTTTGTGGCCTGCCCTGTTAAATCTAAGTTTGTTTTTGGTATAGAATATTGTATGCATATATTTTCTTTCACCGATAGTAGCTGCTAGCCTCAGATGCTACGTAGCTTATTAAGTGACTTCCCCTCTGATTATAGTGGGATGTGTGAAACAAACTGGGGCCACATTGATTCTCAGCAATCTATTTATTCTCTGTGGCAATTCCCAACAGCTCAAGAAACGCACACAAAGAGATATGACCAGGCAAGTTGAGAAAATAAATTAAGCCAGTGTCAACTTTCCTTGTTTCTCCCTTCATTATTAATGGACAGAGTGGGGCTCATTTATCACGAGGAGGAAAAATTAATTGA
The DNA here is from genome assembly GCF_905171775.1 of Rana temporaria. Lineage (NCBI taxonomy): Eukaryota > Metazoa > Chordata > Amphibia > Anura > Ranidae > Rana > Rana temporaria. The sequence goes on along the minus strand of NC_053490.1, from coordinate 238,479,365 downwards.
CACAGGCTTTAATATCATTATGCTTGGCTTGTCTGGTCACATTTCTTCACTTTGTGAAAGGCATTTTATTACAGTTTACGGGAGCCAGCTGCTGCAGCATCGCTGTACAATGAAAGCAGGTGCATAAATAACACACCTCTGGATTAGGGAGGTGAATTTGTGCTGCTTCAGGCAAAGTAATGCTTCTCTATCATGTGTCTTAGACATGTGCGTCTAATGCAGCCTCGTTAACAATTTATTGAAAAAAAAAAATATATATATATATATATATATATATATATATATATATATATATATATATATATATATATATATATATATATATATATATATATATATATATTTTCAGTAAATAATATTTTAACCTGCAAAAAAATAATTATTTGCTATTTATTTCAGTAAAGCTGGTCTGAGTGGCTCATATCTTTTTATTAGTTTCTCATAATCTGCTTCACATTAGAACAAAGTGGCATATTGATGAGAAAGCTGTAAACTTGAATACACAGCTTTCTGCACTGCTAGTTTTGTGCCTCATTTTGTCTTCAGCAAGTTTCCCCAAGTGACCAAGAACAGAAAAAAAAATTGCACTAAAGTGCAAATGAGCTCAATTACATAAAAAAAAGACAGCTGCACCAACCAACACCGGGATACCAGTGTAGCAACTTAAATCATAAAACAAATTTGCGCTGTCTTAACTTGTTTGAAACTTTGGGGATTATTTACTAATACTGGAGAGTGCAAAATCTGGTGCAACTCTGCATAGAAACCAATTGGCTTCCAGGTTTTATTGTTGAAGCTTAACTTAAAGCAGAGTTCCGGCCACAATTTCACTTTTTAAATATAAATACCCCTGTAATACACAAGCTTAATGTATTCTAGTAAAGTTGGCCTGTAAACTAAGGTCCGTTTTGTTAGGTTGTTACAGCATTTAGAGACTTTATAAAATAGAAATTGACTGGGGCCATCTTAAGTGTGGGCATCATGAAGCCTTGATGTATGACTTCCTGGATTTCAGCCTTGCAGCTCTCGCACATGCTCAGTGTTGCACAAGCAGTGTCAGATCAGGTTTCAGCACCTGTGCTGTCCAAGTCACATGATTCTTTGAGACTGGGGAATGCACAGACTCCTGGAAAGTTACACCCACTACATTCCCAGGAGTCTGTGCGGTGTAGGTTAGGAAGCATTAAGCACCTAGGTGCAGGAAGTGGGAAGATTAACTATTCTGCCTAGCAACAACACTTTGAAGGCATCTAAAAAAAAAAATTCGTAAAGGATTAATGACATTTTTTTAAAACTACTGATGTAATGTTATGTTTATGGGTGGAACTCCACTTTAACAAGCTGAAGTTAGAAGCTGATTGGCTATCATGCACAGCTGCACCAGATTCCGAGTGCACCAGTTTTACAATCTACCCCATTGTTCCTATACTATTAAGATCAAATTATCATGGCGTAAATAATGCTCACAAAAAACAACAGTATTTCAAATATGAATTAAATATTTAAAACTGTGAAACAGAAAATTCAACAGATGTAAATATAGTCCCACAGGTGAATAAATAATATAATAATATATAATATTTTTTGTGATTATTTATTCACCTGTGGGACTTTCTTTACATCTGTTGGATTTTCTGTTTTACAGTGTTAAATATTTGATTCACAAATGAAATATTGTTTTCCGTGAGCACAATTTAGGGCATGATAATTTGATCTTATAGGATCAATTTGTTTTAACACAATGAGGGAGTGCACTACAGTTTGTTTTACTATTTAAGTTTCTCTAAGTACTTATAAAACTGTGAATTACAGTCCAATAAAATAGAAGCACTTTGACATGGCTTTTTGAAATTGTGAAAGGTGAAAAAGGAAATTTTTGGAATTGTTGAAAAAAGCCTGGAAAGACAGGTCACATTCCATACGTCAGGTCCAATCTGGTGGGCATATGTGGCAGTTTTCTATATTGAAAACTGCCGTTATTCCTTTGTTACCAAATTTCATGAAATAGAAACTGATGCAGGTGGCACAGATAGACCTGATACAGGTCTATCTGCTTTGTTAATATGGTATGTGCCATTTGTTTCTTTGTCATTATAATTATGCCATAAACTTTGTTATATCCTCTCGTTTGCATATGTTGTTGAACATGTTCATAACACTCAAGCATAATCTTATATGTTGTGGGCAGTCTTCTTTTTCTTATTGTTTTTGTGCAAACTCTCCTGGGTAGTGTGCAACACTAGTTATATTCATAATATCCATTATATGTGAACAGCCAACGAATGACTGCTGTTGGAACTGTATGAGAAATGAATTTAAATAAGGAGCTCAGTAGTAGGCCATATTCTGTCCTGACACCTAGTACAGATAGTCATTTACTATGTAGCTTGTGAGTGACATTTCTTATCTGTAATGACAAAAGCTAGATACTCTAACTATGCCTGGAGGTACAGCAAGAAAGAAAAGAGAACAAGCGCCGTATTTCCATGGCTTTTTCGTTTTTCTGGCAAATTACTGTCAGTGGAAAAGCTAGCTAAATCTGACCGTTTTATCTGCTGAACCATTGTCATGCTGTCTGTACAGTGTTTTTACATATTTAAGATAACCTGTACAGTATTGTATTTTCAGTGAATATACAGTGATGATCATAACATTTACAAGTAGTCAACAGAACATCTGCAGCTGGAGACTTTTCCCTATGTAGCTACTGGCTACACATATTTTTACCACCATTCTTGGAAATAGTCATACCAAATAACCTTATTTATGCATAGTCTCAACATTCTCAGCCAGGGCAGCACCAAAACAAGTGTTTTTCCTGGCTAAGGCCTGGCTCACACCTATGCATTTTTTAGCGAGTTTTCAATTTTGCAGAAACACACTGCAGTACATTTAAGATGGTTTCCTATGCAATATCACACATGTGTGGTGTGAATGTCGTGTTTACATCTGCCAGAGCGGGAAGTGACCTCATGACCTCACTCCTGGCCTCCCATGATTATAGAGATGGCCAAGGACCATCCGTCCATGGCCAGCTCTATGGTAATCTGCTGCCACCATAAGATCGAATCTCCGCCTTCCCAATTGCATAGGAGAGCCTGAAGAGGCACTGGAGAGTGGCGGGAGGTAGAACGTCCCCTCCCGCTGCCTGTAAAGGCAATCCTGCAGCTAAACAGCCTCTAGGATAGTTTTTACAAGTGAGGGAATTGCCGCCTGAAAATATATCTGGATGATGCCGGTAGCTGCAACCATCATCCAAATATCTCCACAAGCTAAGGACGTCATGTGATGTCCTACTGGCCAGAGGTGGTTTTAAACAACATTAAACCTAAAAACAAAAATTGTATATATTGCGGATTAGCAGTCCTTAAATGTGGTGGCTGCATTCGTTTTCTTTTTTAGGCTTCTGTCTTAAGCCTAATACATATGATCGGAATTTCATCTGACTTTTCCGTGGATTTTGGCCCGAATGGGCATTGGCCGTGAACACACAACACACAGCAGAACATTTTCAGCCAACTTTCACCAAATCCCATGTTTTTTCAGCTTTTTACTGCCACCCTTTGGGCAACTTCTGCTATTGTTGGCTGATGTTTAGCATTGGTTCTGAGCATGCGTGTTTGTACTTTGGACTTTAGTCCGATGGACTTATGTACACACGACTAAATTTTCCTTCATTGGACATTTGTTGTTGAAAAGTTTGAGAGCATTCACAGCAAATATTTGTCCATTGAAAAACCGAAAAAAATTGTCCGATAAGGCATACACGGTCGGATTGTCTGATCAAACACGTCCGTCGGACTGTTTTTGTCAAAAAGTCTGATCGTGTTTATGGGCCTTAAAACTTTACTTTTTAGGGTGCCTCTACTCCATAGAATGCATTAAGATAAAAAAAACTTCTGACTTTACAGTCAGTTTAAGGATTGGTAAGCTGCAATATATTACATTTTCAGTTAAGGATTTACCTACTTTAAGGCCAGTGATAGAAAATAATGGCCTTAAAGTACAAATATGCGCCATCGTATCTATGCGCCGGACCCACAGACGAAGATACGCCTAAAAACAGGCTTCATCCCACCGACGTAACTTGCCTACGCCGGTGTAAAGTGGGCGAATGTTTACGCTGGACGCATTTGGCGCTCCCATTGATTTTCTATTCAAATATGCAAATGAGGGAGATACGGTGATTCAAGAACGTACGTGCGCCCAAGTTATACGTACGTCGTAAATTTATGCCCCATAAAGGAGGTGTAACTCGGCAGCATCCATGCAAAGGGCTGCACCAGGGAACACAAGCTGGCGTATTTTACGTACTTTACGTTGGACGTGAATATGGCTGAGCCTAGGTTACGATCACGCCGTAGGCAGTGATCTGACGTATCTTAGGGAGTAGTTCCGACGTGATTCTGAGCATGCGCACTGGGATCCGTTCACAGGACGGCGCATGTGCCGTTCGTTATACGTATCTGGCTGGCGCTTGGCCCATCATTTGCATGGGGTCACGCCTCATTTGCATGGCTGACGCCCACTTCCACCTACGCCGCCTTACACCTAGGAAACCCAGCGCAGTTTTGGGAGCACTGACTTTGTGAATTCAGTGCTTGCCTCTCTGCACTGCGTCAGCGTAGCGTACAGGAGATACGCTACGGCGGCATAAATGTGCACCGCTGTTTGTGAATCCGGGCCCAGATCTTCAATACAAAAGGATGTAACTAGTACTTTTTGTTAGCTGTATGATGCATACATGAGGAAGCATTTCACTCTAAAGGGACTATATTAAAGTGTCATTGAACCCACATCATAAAAAAAACTATCAATAAATGGTGTATTATATGCTGTTCATACTCGGTCACTATGAGATTTGTTTTTTTGTATTCTGCAAAAACCAAGTTGATCCTGCTGTTCTCTATCACCACCGTCTGTTCATGTCCCCAATTCAGCTAGGAATTTTGCAGCTGTTAAGGCAACTCTGCACATGCTCGGTTTTCATTAAGGTTCTATATTAAGCATTTCCTCCCTATCACATCTGAGCAGCCCATGTGACTATAGAGTCACACATGTGGGTGTGTACACAGTGGTAAATGACAGTCCACTCCCTCCCTCCCTCCTCCATGCCCACTTACCAGCTATGCACAATGGTGGCAGGATATTACATGTAGATTAATGGAATCTTCACCTCCCTCTTACTCTAAGATAGAGGCTGGGGAGGTGTGACACAGCTTAGGATTGGCAGAAATATACCCACACCGGTTTTTCACAAAAAAAATAATAGATTTGATTTCAAATATATATATATTTTTATGACTATTTAGAACAGTTTATTGATATTTATTTCTACACTATTCCAAAGGCTGTTTGTTTATTTTTGAACATGTGACCAGCAGCAGGGAACTAGAAGCTCCCTCTGCATATGTTTCTCTGCAGATAGGCTGGGAAAGAGCTTGGTGATGTGACAGCTGTATATTGATAAAGGAAAGGGTGTTTTTTTTTTAATTATTATTAAAATAAGTACAGTGTCATCATCCACATACAGAAATAGAAGGGACACTGTAAATGAAATATTGTGTGTTTAGTATCACATTAACCATGATCTCTAGCAGTGAAACATGTATAATATCTGACTTTGTCCTGCAGCATATCTTCAGTTTTCAACCACCTCTTTGGAAGGCTTTTTGCCATGGGGCTCAACAATGATTAGTTCCACCTGTGATAATGCCACATTTGAGTAATAAAGAATTACATTTTGTTATATACTTGCAAAGACATTGAGACCCATGTTAATATTACTATTCCCTGGGCAGTCATGTTCTTGCACCTGCTTCTTATGCCAGTGAAAGCTTTCCATTTAAATTTGGGTGGATGGTTTTCCAGCAATGGCTGGCTGTTTCACTGTGCTGCTTCATGCAGCCTTTAGAGAGCTCGCTCATTCCCCCCCCCCCCCCCCTCATGTTTTATTTGTTTAAGTATTGAGCAGTTGTTAGGAAAATGACAGTGTGTTGATTTTTAAGAGGGAATCGATTCACAGAGCTGGAGCCGCCTGCCAAAAGCCTTTCCATGTGGCTTTGTCTGGCAGATCCAGGACCTGGATGAGTAAATAGCCTGCATAGCTGATGGGTAGGCAGCAGGCATCAAACAGCCTTTAACTGGGCCAAATCCATCTTCTTTTTGATGCAGCCGTGGAGAGGGAGAGGAACGTTCAGATCACAAGTCTGCAACTTTAATAGCTTCTTAAAGGCCTCAGGATGTCCTGATGAGGTATTAGAGGAAGTAATTCAGGAAGAAAGGGACAAATAACTATCTCCGGATGCTGACTGACCCTTGGGGTTGACCGCATAAGGGTGTTCAAAGACAAGTGCAGACCTGCACTGATCCAAAGAGCACTTATTATTACACTAGCTGTTCCACTGTGAGAGCAGGCCCTGGGCCCCCATGTCTCCTGACCCTTAGAAATAACAGGCAAGTTAACACCTTCTATGCTTCAAGGCACTTGCAATCTTCTAAGCAGTGTTATGCTTGTTTGGTGAAGCCATTAACATTTTCTTGTTAGTCTGGAGACAATGAAAAGTCATTTCTCTCTCCTCTGTGACTGTTGGTTATGAGTAGTTTTTTTTTCTTTTGTTCTTTTTTTTTTTTTTTTTTTAGGGTTTCTGAAGTATGTTGCTGTGATTTTGATAACACAGAAGCAATTATTCTTATCCTACTACAGATTTAACTCTGCTTACTTGTGCAGAAAATCTGCTCAGTGTTCATTGACAGTTAAGGTAGATTCTAACCCATGCATCAAGATCAGGAAATCTCAGGCGTTTAATGTCTATTAAAGCAATGATGATTTTTATGGCCAAGCACTAATGCTGCAGTATTCCAGATAAGCAGTTTGGCAACATAATATTATATCACGGTAAATAAGCTACTAAAATGTATGTACTGTACTAAGAAAAAAAACTATATACTGTACATAAAATAGATCACTGCTGGCACATCTGGTATTCACTTATGAAGTATTTTTGTTTCAGTTATATGTTTACATTCAGAATTTATGTTGCTACTATAAAGTTATTGGTTCCTTGGAATATTTTTTCATTATATACACTTCTAGAGTTATGGGGCAAATGCAGCATTTTAGCAAGGGGATACCACTTCTCTCTTTCCCCACAATGTTCATATTCTTTTATAACCCAATAGTTACAGAAAAACAAAGCACATATTCATTACTTATGTAGAATGCAGACCAATTTACCCCGTAAACAGAGACCATTTAAAGCATGGGTGCTCAACCTGTGGCACTACTATTCCCATCATGCTTATGCCTTTGATAGTCATGCTTGTAACTGCCAGCCTTGCAATGCCTCATGGGACTTGTAGTTCAGCAACAGCTGGAGGACCGCAGGTTGAGCACCCATGATTTAAAGTGGCGCTTCACTGGGATTGAATAATCAATATATGGTGGATGCACAATTTTTTACTTAAACCACAGACATGAAATATGAACAAAGCATACTCCTCTATAGTGTGTACCTGTCTTAATTAAGATCACTAAGTGTCTTTTCAGTTTGCTGTTTTATTCATCTGCAATCAGCCTGAATCACTTCTGACTGGTTTTCCTAAGACCCCATTCACACCTAAGCGACAAAACGCCCGACGCGGGACGCTTCTGTCGCTAGAGGGGAGAATTCCCATTGCCGTCTATGGAGATGGTTCACATCTCATAGACGCGCAACGCCTGTCGCCTGAAAAAAAGTCCCGGACCCTTTTTTTCACGCGACAGGCGCGTTTTCCCATAGACAGCAATGGGAATACTTTAGAAAAAAAAAAAAAAAGAAAGAAACATTTGTAATCGCGGCAAATCTGCCGCTACACGCGTACGCGGCTGTCGCTTAGGTGTGAATGCAGCCTAACACCTAGAGAAACATGGTGTCAGGGGAAAGAGCTCCAAATGATTGACAGCCTCAGCTCTGTTCCTGTGTGCTGTGTAAAGGGGGTGTGTCCCTTCCTTACAATCAGTGTTTAGAGCTCTACTCACTGAACTCTGTGTAACTTCAGCTCTCTGCCCACTTTTTTTTTTAACTCAGACAAGCTTTATAAATTCAGCACTTTGAATGGACTTTATTCCAGGCACTTCATTAGATATATGCAAGGGTTTCCAACCATGTTAACATTTGTTTATCCTATTGTACTTTTACCTTCATATGAGGCCCTTATGTCAGTTAAGATGATATACTCTGTCATATCAACTCTTAAAGAGGTTGTAAAGTCAGAAGGTTTTTTATCTTTTTTTTTAACAGAAAAAACGTTTTTTTATCTTAATGCATTCTATGCATTAAGATAAAAATCTGTCTGTGTGCAGCAGCTTCCCTCAGCCCCTCTAATACTTACCTGAGCCCCCTCTTGATCCAGCAAAGTTGTAGGATTGCCTCGCCTGCCCAGGACTCTCCTCCTTATTGGTTAAACAGCAGCACAACACCATTGACTCCCACTGCTGTCAAACAAAGCCAATCAGCCAATGAGGAGAAAAAAAGAGATGGGGCCGGGCCACAGCTCTGTGTCTGAATGGATACATGGAGCTGCAGCTTGGCTCAGATGCACCTATAGCAGGCTGCTTGCTGTTGGGGCACTCGTCAGGAGGGAGGGGCCAGGAGAGCTGAAGAGGGACCTGAGAAGAGGAGGATCCAGGCTGCCCTGTGCACAGGGCAGGTAAGTATAAGATGTTTATTATTTTTAAAACACAAAAAAATGCACTTTACAATCACTTTAAATCCACCAGAGATTTCAGCTTTCTGATGTAACTGAAGAGCACTTCATGCTTGGGAGTGACAACACCTGAGCCTGGAACCAGCTGACTTTTGGCGCTAATCCGTTACTTTAGTGCTTATGAAGCAATTGCCTTTTAGCATGTTTTGGGCTTAATGACACATTGATACAGAACTTTTCAATAAACTTCTTAAGAGTCACTGTTACTGCTGCTGTCAATGGAAAAGTTTAGGTCCACAACTATAAACTTTGTAATCAACAACGGCAACAGTGACACCTACAGATTAAAATATAGTATGCACAAAAAAAAAAAAGTACTAAGCTTACATCATTGTTGGTGACATTATACTTCTGTTGCAACACAGAATAGGATTTATATTGAAATAATTTTGGTTTGTGTATAAAGTAAGAACAATCCATCAAGGTGTATGTTAGCATTATGTGAAACATCAGCACCACACTTAAGTGAAGTTTCCCTTTAAGACTTCTTAGGTGTTAAATTACTTAAATTATGGTCTGTGACACTTTTACTGAAAGCAAAAACTGCGTTCTTGCAAAGTGTGTAAAAAATTAACAGTTGCCTTTGTTTGTTTTCTTTTATTGTAATCAACACCATCATTTTATTTTATAGGTTTTGGTTTTGTAACCTTTGAAAATGAAGACGTTGTGGAGAAAGTCTGTGAAATTCATTTCCATGAAATAAACAACAAAATGGTAAGTTTCTTATTAGAAATTGGCTGCACTTTTTAACCCTTGTAGGTTTAAATTATTTTTTTTTATTTTTTTTGCAGCTTATTAAAATATAGTGTAAATATCCTGTGATGGTTTGTAATTTGTTAAGAATCATATGTATGCATGGACCACAGTGCTCTTCTTGTGATTCTGAACACAACAAACTCCAACTTTTAAAAACTGCGTTTAATGTTTAACATTTAAAAAAATGTTTAATGCCACCTGGCAAAAACACTGTTATGCTAAGTGCATAAAGTTAAAGAAGTGAGTACAGTGGAACCTTGGATTACAAGCATAATCCGTTCCAGGAGTATGCTCGTAATCCAAAGTACTCGCATATGAAAGCGAGTTTCCCCATTGAAGTCAATGGAAACGAAAATAATTTGTTACGCATTGACTTCAGTGGGATGCAATACCACATGCGGCCAGAGACGGGGGGCCATGGAAACAGCCGAAAAGGCCAGAGGACTCTTCGGCTGACCTTGGAAAACCTCAGAAAGACTTCCTATCCAAGATTTGCCTAGGTCAGCCGTGTTGTCGGGCCTTTCCAGACGGCGCCGATCGGCGATGTTCGGCTCTGCTCCGGCGCCCCCATCTCAGGCCAAAAGCGGTACTGCACACTGCTTTGGCCTGAAGCGTGCTTGTTTTGTGAGACAACACTCGCAAACCGAGTCACGATTTTTTTAAATACAGTGCTCGTATTGCGAAATGCTCGTTAACCGCATTACTCCCAATCCGAGGTTCCACTGTATATAAATATAACCCTGTCCTTTTTAAGCAAGTATTCTTCAGTGATATAGTGGCAGATGAGCTCTTAAGGAACAATTCCAAGCAATAACAAAAATTATTAAACTGCTATTGCTGTTCGGGAAACATGGCAACTGTGCCAAAAATATTATTATTTGCATAGAATGTGGCAGGGGTAGATTCACTCTAACTATTGGTCCTGGTAACAACTCCCTCCAGTACAATCATGTGAAATCAAAACATTTTGAGTCCTCGCAGGAACAGTAGGTATGGGGAAATCCATTATAATGCCAGCTGTCTAAGATGGCATATGTCCCCACTTTGAAGAGATTTTTTTTTTTCTGCTGTGTCTTTTGGGGCAGGAAGTGATTGTAAACAGAAATGGTTTCTTATCATTTTATATTTTACTAAAAACAAAAACGGACTTAAACTTTAAATTAGATTTGATTTAATCAATTGCATCCAGATTCAGCAAGTGTCTCTGTTTTTTTGACATAATTTTGGACGGTAGACTGTATCTGTAAGATGATCATGAGCTTCAACTTCTCTGAGATTTGAGAATTTCTAGCCTACACATTTACAATTTCCAAAACGTGTGTTACCAGAACAGCTTGCTAGATACAAGGTGAGTTTAGGACCTATTCATACCATGTACTACATCAAACAGCTTTGCCCAATGCTGTCCCAACACTATAGACAAGCAATTTGACTTGAGTCCTATGAATTCAGTTTACAGGAGCACACTAAACCACATGAAAATGTGGTTCAGTGCATAAATATGAATGAAATTTAATTTTGTGGTATTTGAAAAAGTTGAAAAAAAAGGGCAACAGTGCCAAGCGTTATTACAACACATTGTCACTGCTCCCTTCACATTGACAAGATACAGTGAGTGAAAATGCTGATATTCACACCCCCCCCCCCCTTGCAATATTTTGTCATCCACTGTATTGCACTCAGGCACAGCTCACATGTGAGTGGCAACTCTGATCTAAATTGAGGAGCAGTTTAACATTGTTGCCACCCAATCACAGGAAGCTGTATTAGGTAGATTTCACTTTCAGGCTCAATAGTTGTTTGTGAGACTTAGCGAAAACTGTAAGTGCAGATGCACTTATAATTAAAGTGGATGTAAACTCAAAAAGATTAAAACCTGCAAGCCAAAGGCATAATGAGTTAGTATGCATTGCATACTAGCTCATTATGAAATACTTACCCTGCACACTGATGGGAAGAGTTGTGATTGGCCAGAGCCGCAATGACGTCACTCCCGTGTGTGGGAGCCGTTGGTCGTGGTAGAAACTGCACGAGCGGGCCGTTTTTCCAGTGCGCATATGCCGATGATGTCAGCACATGCGGATACAGTGAATATCTCCCAAACTGTGAGAGCTTTGGAGATATTCACGGTACCTACAAGTAAACCTTATTATAGGCTTACCTGTAGTGAAGCGTGGTGTAACAGGGTTTACAACCACCTTAAAAGCATGGTAAACATTCTTACCGGCTGCTTGCATTTTTTACCTGCATTATGTTTGCATTGTTCATGTAGTTTCTTGCACCTAAATTAGAGTAGATCTTCACATTCTAGTGTAAGCAGTTTCTGTTGAAACATTAGGCATTTGGCATGATTGTGCACAGTTAATGCATTTTTTGCGTCTTTTAATTCATTCATGATGGAGAATAAAACAAACCCAAACACCTGAATAAAATTTTGCAACTTTGACGTTTTAAAGCGGAGGTCTACACAAAAATGGAATCTCCGCTGTCCAGATTCGACCCCCTCCAGTGTCACATTTGGCACCTTTCAAGGGGGAAGGGGGGAGCAGTTACCTGTCTAAGACAGGTATTTGCACCCACTTCCGGGCATAGATAGCCACATTATCTGCGGGTATCTACGCTGCATCTGGCACCCCCTGCTGTCTTCTGGGAAACACACAGGTTTCAGAAGACAGCAGGGACCATTCAGATTGCGCAGCGCGACTCACGCATGTGCAATAGGGAACCAGGAAGTGAAGCCACTTCACTTCCTGATTCCCTTACCAAAGTTGGCAGCGGCAGCATCCGAGGGCCGAGCGGTAGATTGGCTTTGGGTGACGACATCGCGGGTGCACTGGACAGGTAAGTGTCCTTATTTTAAAAGTCAGCAGACCTCCGCTTTAATAAAACTGTACATATCATCACAACTAATTTGTGTATCCAGGTGGATTGGGCTTTCATTTGGTGGTAAATGGTATTCGATATCTCTTTTCTATCATTTATTTTTTATTTCGCTGTTTTTCTTCCTAGTACCATAACTTGCCACCAAAGAACAACCCAAAAATACATGTTCCTGCTCATGACAATCACAGTGATACCACATATTTTTTTTTTATTTGTTTGAGGTCCGATGCATCTCTGTTTCAGGGACAAATCGGGGCTGATTTTTTTCCCCTGAATTTGGCTCTGAAACTGAGCCAAAGTGGCACAGGACTCCTCTGCAAGCCGCTTTGCAGCCGCGATGGAGATATGTGAACCAGCTCCATAGAGAGCCGTTTACAATCTCCTGTCTTGTGAATTGGATGCAGAAAACCCACATCCAGTTTGCACTAGTGTGAACTCAGCCTTAAACACACTGATACCAATTTAAAAAAATGCTTTTTAAAGTGGTAGTTAAACCGTAATAAAAGAAAACAAAATAATTCTTGCCCTGCAAGTTAAAATCATAATGTACTAGTATGCATTGCCTTAAATAGGTGCCTTTTATAATATGGCACATTTAGCTCTTTGGTTTATTTTTCATGTTGATGAACCCCCCCATAATTATGGCCAGGCTGATCAGGTAAAGTGCCTGGGCCACCAAAATATTTGTATATAGACATGTATGGCCAATTTTTAATAACTGCTGTTGGCACCAAAAGTGAATTGTCCTATTTGTGTTGGATATGATAAAAGCGGTCATATGATGTCTGCATACGAACAGATGTTGTCATTGTGCATTATCCATGCTGCCTGTTCTATGTCAGATCATTGCCAATTGGATAATGTTTGTTGCAGAACTTGTTTATTGCTGTTATAAACAGATTAGGTTTAAAAACGGCCCATTCTGCCATCATAATCACCCTATCTAATTTTGTGGTTGTTTTATTGAAGCAATTGCCTGTAACATTTTTCACTTCATTTCGATGTCCCAACCCTCATCGCTCATTCTGTATTTGAAACTGAGGTGGGAAAAACTATAGCTTGTAAGTATACAAAGTCATAGCGTTGTTACTCAGATTGGGTGGCATTTCTGTGTAACAGGAGCCTAAAGATTAAGATATGGCTTTATTGGAAATGGCAAATAAAATATAAAGTTTATTGGGTCATGTCCTTGTTTTCGTCTGATTTTTATCTTCCAAATGTTGTGTTCACATCCTTTAGCTCTAAAATCTAGTGTTATGGTTGGTTTTGGAGTACACAGCCTGCTATTTTTCAATCTTTGCCCAGGGTTTTGTCAAGTATGTGTTTTAATGCAGCAGGACAGTATAGAGTATTCTATGTCACTGACTGTATGTCACAAAAGTATGCAGTAAAAAGCTTTCTTAAACTTTTAGTGAAGGTAACTAGTGCAGGCTGTTTTTCTTTTCTAAATATTGTGGTGATTCCATCTTGGTGGCTCACCCTAAGCTGCTGCTAATTGGTTAATAGCCAGCATTCAGATATTTAAAGCGGTCATGTGCACCATTTTTAACATGGTCTTGAACAGTCGCGTTTGTGATTTACTTTAGATGCCAAAACATGCTGTACTTTCTTTCTCCCTCTTAAAAAATCTACAACCTTAGCTGAAGGTTCACTACAACCGCATATGTAGTTTTCTCTTAGTTTATTTAAAGTAATGCATAAGGTAAAACTGTATGTACTTTGCTTCAATGGTACCACAGTACAAAGCTTCTTCTGTCTGTCTCCCTTCCAGTGGCTTTTGATGCTTCTGGTAGCTCTTCATTGAAGTCAGAGGCCCTGTCTGCAACTGTTATTGTAAAACCCACTATTTTACCAGCCGTTTGCTCTCTGCCACTGTTGTGGCCAATTGTCTTGCCCTCTCAGTGCACTTAATAGTATTAAGGCATGGCCCTACACTCAAACTAATGATCCATAACCCTCCTGGCTTAAAGACCCAAAACTTTCAAAAGTTAAAGCTTTTCCTGTGCCCCCTCCTATTTGGACTGATGTCATTCAATTCTTTCCTCCAGGGCTAATGTCAGACAGTTGTTGACCCCAGCCAGGTATTTGTATGAGCTCTTTTAATCTCAGCCACAGACACATTTTTTATTTTTTGTTTTCGATCATCCATTTGATTATTTTTTTTAACTTTAAGTTTAAGGCCCCATTCACACGAGGCGGACTCCGTTCCTATGGAGTCCGCCTGCTCCCACCAGCTCAGCGGGAGATCAGTCCGCAGATCCGACGGATGACAAGCTCCTCTCTGCTCACTGAGCGGGGAGGGGCTTGTCGGGCACCGCTGTCTGCTATGGAGCGATCTGATGAAAACGGACAGCGTGTCTGTTTTCATCAGATCTTACCCGATCCGATCCGCATGGACGGATGGGGACGTGCCCCCCATACGTCTGTTTTTAGCAGATCGGATAGGGTCGGATGTCAGCGGACATGTCTCCGCTGACATCCGACGCTCCATAGGATTGCATGGAGCGGCCGTTCAGGTCCGCCGTCAAAACTGACAGGCGGACCCGAAACGGTCCGTCGTGTGAATGAGGCTTAAAAATCTTACACCGCATTATTATTTGTTTATGTACCCCAATAAATATGCCAGGATTGAGTACATCAAGTCAGGAGTAGTGATGCTGGATCAGAATACCTCCTTCCTGAACTCTGTGTTACACCTGACCCCTTAATTCTCTGTGTTACTTAACCCTGACCTCTGAATTCTTTGCTTTACCCTATCCGGACTCTTAATTGTGACCACTGAACTCTTTTTATTTTAATCTTGATCCCTGAACTCTGTGTTATCCAATACTGATCCCTTAACTGTCTTTGTGACTTAAGCCTAACCTCTCAACTATTTGCATTACTTCATCCCGACCCCTGAATTCTCTTCTTTACCTACTCCTGGCACTGAACTCTCTGTATTACTTAATACTGACCCTTAAACACTCAGCGTTACTTAATCCTGACTCCTGAACTTTGTGTGTTACTTAATCATGACCCCTGAATGCTCTGTGTTACTTACTCCTGACCTCTGAACTATCGGCTTTACTTACTCCTGACACCTGAAATCTGTCTGTTACTTCATTCCAAACACGGAATCTGTGTGCTACGTAATCCTGACCCCTGCAAAGAGATGCTTTACAATCTCTTGACAGCAGCATAGGCTCAGGTTTTAATAGCCATACCCCTTTTACCCCTAATTACCCCAATTCACCACAGTGGTTGCCACATCAGATTGTCATGCTGCCCAAAGTATTTTGTCTTTTTTAAACCTTTTAATGCCTTTCTGTTCCGAAAGTCTATGGTTAATTGTTTCAGAGAGTGGTATAAATGCAGGGGAGGTGTGTGATTGTGGGTGAGGGTGTGGCTATAAATAGGGTATTGTATTTGTGCGTATGGTCTGTAGGATGCCCCTGAATTTCATTTTGAAAATCTTATAAATTAGTTTAGCTCTTTTTCAAGAGCAATCTGATTGTAAGAGAGGGGATATCAACAATGAGTGTGGAGATGAGGCAGCGTCCTTATGGCTGGAGCTGCAGATGAGTTCCACAAATAGTAAAGTTTTTATGGGAAAATGTTACAGGCCAACTAACATTAAGGAGGAGTCGGGCTAGAATTTCCTTTTTAACAAATAGAATTAGCTTTTATTAATTATTTTACTATTATGTGGGGCTCCAGTTATCTAAACATTGATTGGACAAATGACGAATGCACAGTCAACTAAGCTTACGAGTTCTTGAACTCTATACGGGTTAATTTTATAGGGCAAATGGTAGAAGCCTTAACTAGCATAAATTATGTTATAGATCTGGTGATTCATAACAATGCAGAGCTAATTTCAGACATGCAGTTAAGGAAAAACTTAAGCCGGCCATAGATGGATCGATTCTTGGCTGGTTCAGCAGGGGCTGGCCATGTTTCGATCCATCTAGGCCAGGGGTGGGCAATTATTTTTTCGATGGGGCCACATGAGAAACTAAAAATATTTTGGAGGGCCGGGCCAAAAGGCTAAACTCAATACTGCATAAAATCAATTGTATTTCTTTATAAAAAGCAGTAAATATCATTGTTGGACAACTGGTACGAGTACTTGTACTTTATATATACACATAGCAATAGGGTACAGTATAAAAAAAAATGTATATATAAGTATAAGTACAGTATTAAAAAGTAAAAAATATATACATAGCAATAGTGTACAGTGGTACAATATATATACCGTATATTACAAACCCTCTCTTTGAAGAAACCTAACATTTGATTTTGCCTAATATCAAATCCATGCTGGGGCTTGTAGTTGCCCATCCTCAGAGGATGGGCAACTACAAGCCCCAGCATGGATTCAGTAAGGGCGGTCTAGCTGCGTAGCAACAAGATAAAGAAGATTGGAGTTGAAATTGATTGATATTCTTTACTAGCTAACAAAAGTTATTAGGCTAAATCAAATGTTAGGTTTCTTCAAAGAGAGGGTTTGTAATATATATATATTGTAACCACTGTACCCTATTGCTATATATATATATTTTTTTTTACTTTTTAATACTGTACTGTATTAAACACTGGGGCTTGTAGTTCCCCATCCTCTGAAGAGACACAGGTTGGCAGTTGCTGGGTGAACCCTGCCTCTTGGGTCTGTCACCCTGTCCCTCAGCTGTCAGCAAAGGGGTTTTAGGGTTGTAATATACATGGCATGCCATGGGTGGACTCACCTGTGTATTACACCGGAATGACATCTCACACTCACAGCGTCCACTCCTCACATTCACGCCGCATGGATTGCTCCTCACAGGCGCGCGGAAAGGCAGCTGACGTCATCTGACATGACGCCAACTCCCTGCCTGCACCTGCACGTACGGCTCAATCCGTACTCTGCCTACGGCCCCGCCCCCCCCCCCCCCACTAGCTGCTGGCCGGCCCAGCCACTGACTAGCCAGGAGGAGGAGACGCTGTGAGATGTCACTAGGCCCAGGCACTACCGTAGCTAGTAGGGGTGCAACGGATCAGAAAACTCACGGATCAGATCGATCCTCGGATCAGTCGTCACGGATCGGATCATTTTCGGGTCGGCAAAAAAAAAAAGACAAATCTTGTTACACACACCAGAGTTTTAGATTTCACAGTTATTCTCAACACAAAACGGAGCTTATGTGCTTAAATACAGTGTTTGGAAATCCGACGGACTGTTTATTGCTAATGTGACAGAACACCTCTGATTTTCACATTAAATTTAACATTTAAACAGTCCGTCGGATTTACAAATATTGTATTTAAGCACATAAGCTCCGTTTTGTGATGAAAATAACTGAATCTAAAACTCTGTTGGGTGTAATAAAAGATGTCAACTTGCCCCCTAATCACATTCACTATCATTACTCCGGTGTCACCCCCACCCCCCTCCTCTGGTGTACAGACAGCCATGCTCCCCGGGTGATGGTGTAGCTCCTACCTGCAGAGCTCACAGATGATGTCTCCACATGTCTGCAGGCAGTCCCGGGACTGTAGTGAGCGCGCTGAGGCGGGGAGGCGTGTCACGCTGTGCTCTGGGCTCTGACAAGCACACGGGGGTGGGGCAAGATGACCCGTTCGGATCACGAATCGGTGACGATCCGTTGCACCCCTACCTTAGACCCAGAGCTGGGAGGTGGGATGGACTTCTCGATCATATAGTTGCTGGGATTGGCCATCACATGATCAGGAGCTCATCCTAGAAATCATAGTGTCTGTGACAGTGCGGTCACCTGGGTGATAGTGACCACGCTCTCATTACAGAAACCTCGGCTGTCATGTGTGCGCTACGATTCGCCATCCCCACCACCACACGTGTGTCACATTATCAGCAACAGGTTAAAGGAGAACTCCAACAACAGTAACAGACATATAGGGAGAGGGGTCACTACATGGGACTCTCATATCACAGGACAGGATGACTGGAGGACTCCTATGCAAAGTCACTACTCACCTGTAGATAAGTCTGAGAGTGTGAGTTGCCCCCTAATGGAGGAATGCATTACTGCAGATGAGGGGAGCACTCTTCTACCTCAGCGGTAAGAAGAAGCTCGGGGCAGGGCGTGTGACACGGAGCTATGCCAGTCTGAGCGGCCACTGAATACACAGAACTACACTGAGGACCGGGTAAGACTGGAGCGGTCTATGGAGGTGAGCTGCCCGCCCCCCCTCAAGCCACCCGCTACACACAGGGAGCACCGAGTAACTACAACTCCACACTCGGCTACTTCCGGCAACAACCCCGCCCACGCCCTCCTCCAGCCGGCTCCGCCAATCACAACATGGCGCTGGGAGGGACACTTCCAGCCCCGCTCTGTGATTGGTTTTCCGCCCAGTGAGCGCTGGGTTTGTCTCTCGGGTATACATTCTGAGTTGGAGGTGACACACGATGGCGGTCAATCCGTGAGCGCTCCGCGGATCACGGATCGGTGACGATCCGTTGCACCCCTAGTAGCTAGCGATCCGCGGGCCAGATTAAAAGGTCCGCCGGGCCGTAGTTTGCCCAGCTCTGATCTAGGCATTGTACTCAAGTTTATCCATGGATTGACTTGGATACAACCAGCCTGTCTGTTTTTTTTTTAAAATGTGATTACTGCCAGTGCCTATGAACGCTAGCAGTAATCATTGTTTTCTGCCAGCCAGAAAGGATTTACCCCCTTAATGACCAGGCCATTTTTGCGACGTTGTGCCCAAATAAAATTGATGTCCCTTTTTCCCACAAATACAGGTGAAACTTGAAAAATTTTAATATCGTGCAAAAGTTCATCTATTTCACTAATGCAACTTAAAAGATGAAACTAATATATGAGATAGACTCATTGCATGCAAAGCAAGATAGTTCAAGCCGTGATTTGTCATAATTGTGATGATTATGGCTTACAGCTCATGAAAACCCCAAATCTACAATCTCAAAAAATTATAATATTGTGAAAAGGTGCAATATTCTAGTCTCAAAGTGTCTCACTCTAATCAGCTAATTAAGCCATAACGTCTGCAAAGGGTTCCTGAGACTTTAAATGGTCTCTCAGTCTGGTTCAGTAGGAATCACAATCATGGGAAAGACTGCTGACCTGACAGTTGTGCAGAAAACCATCATTGACACCCTCCATAAGAAGGGAAAGCCTCAAAAGGTAATTGCAAAAGAAGTTGGATGTTACCAAAGTGCTGTATCAAAGCACAGCAGAAAGTTATGTGGAAGGGAAAAGTGTGGAAGAAAAAGGTCCACAAGCAGCAGGGATGACCACAGCCTGGAGAGGATTGTCAGGAAAAGGCCATTCAAAAGTGTTGGCGACTTTCACAAGGAGTGGACTGAGGCTGCAGTCAGTGCATCAAGAGCCACCACACACAGATGGATCCTGGACATGGACTTCAAATGTCGTATTCCTCTTGTCAAGTCACTCCTGAACAACAATGTCAGAAGCGTTTTACCTGGGCTAAAGAAAAACACACCTGGTCTGTTGCTCAGTGGTCCAAAGTCCTCTTTTCTGATAAGAGCAAATTTTGAATCTTATTTGGAAACCAAGGAGCCAGAGTATGGAGGAAGAATGGAGAGGCACACACTGCAAGGGATGCAGACTTAATTTCCCAGCAGGACTTGGCACTTGCCCACACTGCCAAAACACTAAAACCTGGTTCAATGACCGTTGGATTACTGTGCTTGATTAGCCAGCAAACTTGCCTGACCTGAACCCTATAGAGAATCTATGGGGCATTGCCAATAGAAAGATGAGAGACGTGAGACAGAACAATGCAGAAGAGCTGAAGGCCGCTATTGAAGCACCTTGGTCTTCCATAACACCCCAGCAGTGCCACAGGCTGATAGCTTCCATGCCATGCCACATTGAGGCAGTAATTGCTGCAAAAGGGGCCCAAACCAAGTACTGAGTACATATGCATGCTTATACTTTTCAGAGGTCTGATATTGTTCTATGTACAATCCTTGTTTTATTGATTGCATGTAATATTCTAATTTTCTGAGATTGTGGATTTGGGGTTTTCATGAGCTTTAAGCCATAATCATCACAATTATGACAAATCACAGCTTGAACTACCTTGTTTTGTATGTAATGAGTTTATCTCATATATTAGTTTCACCTTTTAAGTTGCATTAGTGAAATAAATTAACTTTTGCACGATATTCAAATTTTTCGAGTTTCACCTGTATAGCTTACTTTTGGTGGCATTTGATCACCTCTACAATTTTTATTTTTTGCGCTGTAAACAAAAAAAGACAATTTAAACGATATATATATTTAGTTTCTCCTGTAATACATAGCTAAAAAAAAAAAAATAAGTAAAAAAAACTAGGGCTGGGGAAATTAAAGATTATTCCTCAATTAATCTTTAATTTTTTTGATCGATCAAAATTCTTGATGTCACCGGACAGCCTGGACGGTGAGCCTTACCCTGCTGGATGCGAGCAAACTGCACCCATTGGATTGAGGTACCTTTGCATCTGTGGAGCAGGAGGATGCATCAGGCTCCATCAGGGGAAGGGGGCAAAAATAACCATTGTTTTCCTGTTCTAAGCAGTTTTGTTCAGACAATTCTTTGTGTATTGGCAACATCTGTTCCGTGCAAAAGACTGTTCAGTTCTTCAGGGCATATTGTCAATAAAATGCGATCATGTCTGCTTCCAGAAAATGTAAACACTCTGGTATATCTGCGTGATGGCTAAAGTGATACCTGCTTGCCTACTATAAAGTGACTGACAGTCAACATACTAGATACGTTTTATAATTAAAGTTAAACTAACTTTCTACGTTTTTCTTAAAGTTTAATAAGAAAAAAATACTTGCGTCAGTGCTACAGTTTGAATTTAAAACGTATTTGTGTGAACTGTGAAGTTAATTCATGGATTGTGGAAACTAACTAGTGTCGGGTAATTGTATATAGTGTATACCACATTTACCACTGACTAATACAGAGTTGCAATGCAAGGAGATCAGCTAAAAGTAGTTGGATCTGTATGTGCACTATAATTAATCGAAATGAGTTGATTAATCGATTACAAAAATATGAACATTTTTTAATCAGTAACAGCCCTAAAAAAAAACATTTCTTTATCAATTTAGGCCAATATGTATTCTTCTACATATTTTTGGTAAAACAATTCCCAATAAGTATTTATTGATTGGTTTGTGCAAAAGTTATATCGTCTACAAACTACGGGATAGATTTATGGATTTTTAATTTTTATTTATTAGTAATGGCGGTGATGAGCGATTTTTATCAAGATTGCGGCAGACAAATCTGACTCTAAGTGACACTTTTTGGGGACCAGTGACACCAATACAATGATCAGTGCTAAAAAAAATGCACTGATTATGGTATAAATAACGCTGACAGGGAAGGGGTCAACATCAGGGGCGATCAAAGGGTTAAATGTGTTCCCTGTTGGTGCTTTCTTACTAAGTGGGGGAAGGGCTGACAGGAACAACACAGAGATCGCTGTTCCTAATCACGAGTAAGGATGAGCGCCATCGTATTTGCAAAGTCCACGTGCAGAGCCCACCAGGAAGTCGGCACTAATCACAGGAAGTGAGACCTTGTCCTGATGTGCGGCTGCAGAGATTGGGAAATGTCTCACTGCTTGTGGTTAGCGCAGCGCAGTGCTGACTTCCTGGCGGGCTCTGTACGTGGACTTTGCGAACACGCCGTAGCTCATCCTTAATCACTAGGAACAGCAGATCTCTATGTTGTCCCCTGTCAGAACAGGAATTTGCCTTGTTTATATAGGCAGATCCCCATTCTGCACCTCTGTGAAGTGATTGCGGGTGGCCAGTGGACATCAAGGCCGCCAGGCACGCACAGCGGCTCCTCCTCCATGCAGCAGTACATTTTTTCATGCAATAGTATATATGCAGTGGGCAATCTTTAAGTGGTTAAATTAATCGGCAGTAAAAAGGTCAGGGTTGAACACACAGACCACGTGACAGATGAATCCGGGACTTTGGTAACAAATTATATGGATAAGGCTAACTTGTTGATTACCTTTTTATCTTCAGTTTAAACACAAGGAAAAAACATTATTAGAAATAATGTAATGCTATTACTAATTGGCAGAAGGTACCCTTGTGGTTATCAGAAAATAGGGTCAGAAGCAGACTTGAAATACTAAATATAAACAGATCACTAGGGACAGATGGCTTACACCTGCGTGCTGTCAGGGGGCTTAGCGCAGTGATGGCCTGATTTTTAAAGACTCCTTAATGACAGGAATAGTACTGACTGACTGCCGCAGATGAATGTGGTTTCAATATTCAAAAAGAGTCTAGGTGTATACCAGGGAACTACAGACCAGTCAGCCTAACATCAGTAGTTTGCAGAGTCTTTGAAAGAAAACGAAGAGCCCTTTCACACTTTTAGCGCGGCGGTGTTTACCCCTGTTATAGCAGCACTGCCCTAAAGACGCTGCTTGCTGGACTTTTTTTGGTCCTCCAAGTGCACTGCCCCTGTGTGAAAGCACTCAGGCTTCCACACTGGGGAGGCTTGAGAGGTGCCTTTCAGATGCTTTACAGGAGCTATTTTTAGCGCTAAAACACCTGAAAAGCACCTTCAGTGTGAAAGGGGTCTAAGAAACTTCACTAAAGAATTTGCTGTGGAAAATTGTATTTCTAATTTAACATTGATTTCTAAAAGACTGTTCTCGTCAGACCACTGTTAATATCCCACGAATAAGTAAGCAGTAGTTTTGATAAAGGAAGGACAGTAGGCGTAATTTTTCTTGATTTTGAAAAAGCATTTGACAATGTACCTTTAAAAATGTTTTTTTTTTCTAAACTTGAAGTGGAGGAAATGGTATGTATTGGATAGTGCACTGGCTTCGGCAGTGGATACAGAGCATAATGGTCATGGATTCAGCCTTCGAGTGAGCTAGGGTTTGTCAGTTGTGTGTCCCAGGGTTCCGTCTTGTTTATCTTATTCATAAACAACATTGAGGTTGGCATTAGGAGCTCAATTTCTGTATTTGTTGACAGTACAGAATTATGCAGAGAAAAAAGTTTAGCACGGGATGCAACAGCGATACATTATCTTTGCCATCTACAAATTAACCAAGGGTGACTGTAAAGCTGGCATCAACTTGTTTAATCCTATAAAGCCAGTATCAATATTTAATCCTAAATCCCTAACAAGGACACATGGTCACAAGTTAAGCCTGAAGAAAAGAGTTTTGAAGAACTATAATTTTATTTTATTTTTTTAACACCCACAAGGGAACTATATATATATATATATATATATATATATCACTTTGTCCTATTCTGATTGGTGGCCCATCACCCCTCAAAAAATCGTAATGCTTGCTGGAGCTCCACCCCCTCGTTTGAAGACCAAATTATTGGTGTTCCTGTGGGGGATGATACAGCCAGCACAGAGCTCCACCGCCTCTCTCACTACTGTGTAATTCTTCACTTTTGTGAATAAGTGATGAGTGTTGTTGGGCCAGTGCTGTGTGTAACACAACTCATAGGCACTAATCATTTATATCCTGTCATAAAATTGAAAGACCAGGCTTGAAGTGCAGCATGGAAGGGATGACTGTGATCGCGGTGCAGAAGATGTAATCATATTGCTACCCTTAGAGGTGACTCTCTTCTCCTTTATATTCAGTTGTGACATGACGCTACTTGTATATCAATAAATTGCTTGTTTATCAAGTGAAAATTTATAAAACAATTTTGCTTGTTCTGCAGAATTCTCTCAAACCAGCAATCATTACGTGTCATATTGCCGTTTTATATTGCTGGTCAGCAGGAGGAAAAGATGGACGACATCTGTGGTCAGCGGCAAAAAAAAATAGTTGAAGTCAGTGTGAAAAATATATGCCCAGTATTAATGGCTGGAGAAGGAAAAATGTCTGACATCAGTGATCAGGGGAGAAAAAAAATGCCTAGTGGTGGTCAGTGAGAGAAAAAAAGCCTGGCATTGATGGTTAATGGGAGGAAAAACTCATTAGTGGGGAGAAAGAGGTAGCACTGGTATTCCAAAATGGTTGGGGGGAGATTATTGCCTCGTTTCCACTGAGCGGATCGGTTCGGTACGGTTCGGTTCAGTACGCTATTTTGGGTGTTTCCACTACGAAAGTGTGCCATTAAACCGAACCGTACCGGACCATTCTGGGTCCTGCTTCAGATGTGGGGCCATAGGAAATGGAATGGTTCCATTAGGGGAGGAGATGCAATACATTCCACTGATTGGTGGACGTGCTAGGCATTTTTTCTAAATCCTGAATGGTCCCCGACGGTCCGATTTGCAGTGGAAACGCTCACGAGAATAGACCGGTCCATTCTAAACCGCTCCATTCTTACTGACCCGAACCGTTTCGTGCAGTGGAAACAAGGCATATGTACTCTGTGGGGGGGGGGGGGGGAGGGTCATTGGTACTCTGTGGAGGGAGAGGGAGGAAATTATGCTTTGTAGAGGGAGAGGAGGGACATTGATACTGTATGGTGCCAGAGGGGCCTTTGGTTCTCTGTGGGGGGAGGAGGAGACACTGGTATTCTGAGAGAGAAGGGGCGTACAAACGATGGGCAGGCTTCTACTACCTGCTCTTTAGACTGCAAGCTTTAGCTGAGGAAGGATTATTTACCTGTGTCCTGTGTCCTGAGCCACTGCTTCCCTCTCCTGAAAATATCATGTTTAGAAGGAGATCACTCTGCCAGACAGAACTGAAGCTGGGGGCAGCATTAAGTAGTGGGACACAGTCCAGTTTCAGGACAACATGCTTTTGTTAAAATCCTAAGACAGTCCCATGAAATGAGACTTTTGGGAAATAGGCTTGGTGGTCAAAACTCCAGCAGTACCAGGCTTATATATTTTTTTCTCTTCCCCCAACAGTCAAGGCTAAATGTCTTCTGCTCCCACTTTCTAACCCAGTAGGGCCAGCTAGCCTTTGTATCACATTTTATCTGACACCATAGCAAAACAAAGCCCCATGACGAGATTGTGGACAGATGCAGAGATTGAAAGACACAATTACCCATTTCATTTGGGAAAACTGTCAACCTATTTCTATAAGCAAGTACAAATAAAGACGCACTCTACATTAAATTACCATCCTCAAACACCCGTACACAGGGGTACTTACTATCTCCTTATGACCACACACACACACACACAGTTTGCCCATTAGTCCAAAGACTACTTTACCATATTAAGAAGGGAGAACCCCCACCATGCTAACATCCAATAGATTATAGACCTTTCTATAATTTACCAGCTTCTTGGCCGTCAATACCACCACTCTTCTCCTGCTGTCACACTCTGTCTCCTGGAGACACTAGCTCCAGCCTTTTTTCACCTAATGACAGATCTTTTCCTGGAGTCTTCTTCCATCTACCTCTAAACTGGTGCTTTGTGAAGCAATTCACACACAGAATTGAATCCAATAGCGTATAATTAATGGTTTATCAGTTTTTGAAGTGACTTTGGGAAACAAGTACCGGTATTCTTTTTTGGGGGTTAAGAGTTCATATATGCCGTTCATACGATTGTTATGTTATTATGGAAACTGCAATAACGGGGTCACAAAACGGTGGCAGACTTGCGGTTGTGGTTCCAGAAAAGCATCATATTAGTATGACTGATGTATGTCTGCACATCTTTTTCTTGTTATAACAAAGAAATGTCTGTCTACGATCAGCTGAAACAAATGTGTAGTGCACTGCTATTTGCTTGCATGTAAAATTTTAATATTGGCTGGTTAAAAATCTTTGCTTTTTACTTTTTTAGTATTCTTGTACAGGATTTATTTTGAGACAACAGTTTGCGCAGAGCTTTACAATATAAAGGGAGACAGTACCATTACAATACAGTTCAATACAGAAGGATTAAGTGGCCCTGCTCATAGAGCTTACAATAATAATACGTGTGGGAGAGAGAGGTGGCACAAAAGATAATAGCTGGGGGGAGGGGGTGATTTGATGCAGATGACCAATATACAGTTTTTAGGTGGATGGTGGGGTAGGCTTCCCTGAAAAATGTGTTTTCAGTGATTGCATAATAAAAACTTTCTAATAAAATAAGAATATATGAAATGTTCACAGTGTTTGGGGGCATGGGGGAGATAGTTAATTTCCCTACTTTTGAGAAGCATCTTTCCAAGTAATTAAAGATTCTCTGGGAGATTACACATTATACATGAATATTTTCCAGTTAACATAATTGCCTAATACCTTAACAAATAAATAATATATTCCCTTTCAAGTTTCTATTTACCCTATTCAGCATGTATTGCAACTCGGTAGGAAAGACCCCTTATATTCAGTGAGGCACATGAATCAGATGTGGAATGGCATATAAGCAATGTAAAGGACATTTAAAACAGTATTAAACACAGAATCCTAGGGGGCACATGTGCATGCTCGCTCTTGGGCTGTGTGTATGTTTGGAGTCACGCGCCATAGACACACACAGTGTGGCTTGGCTTCCGCCCTCCCCGGCTTCCTCCTTACAGCATTTGATTGACATATCAGGAGCTAGTTGCTCCTGCTGCCTGAGTCCCTCTGTAAAGAAAGAGATCCAGCTGTGCACAGCGATAGATCGATTGATTGTAAGTATTTAAGGAGTTGTGGGAGTACAGAAAGCTGTAAAACATTATTTACCTTAGTGAAGGGAATGCATGAAGATAAAAAAATGTTTTGGCTTTAGAACCACTTTAAGCCCCAATCTGGATATTTTAACTTGTGTGCAGTATTACAAACCTGGCAGAGGTTCTAATACATTTCTAATATTCTAAATAAAGTAAACTGTTTACATCTCTGTTGTCTCAAAAACAGGGTAACCGTCTTTAAAGAGAAATCTCCCCAACAGGGACATAGCTAGCAACACATTCTCAAGAGCCATGTTCACACCAAATGCTGAAAGCAGAAGCTGGTGACTTAGCCACGTATTCAGTATAGTAAGATTTAGGACTCTCTGGAGCAAAGTAAAATGTTTTCAACATTAATAAATCCATCATAATATGATGTCTGCCTTCAATTTCAAACCAGGACTTCATGACAATACATTTTGACTGTTTGTTTTTGTTTTTTTTTACTGATTCAGTTTTAGTCAGTAAACCATTAGTGTTAATGCAAGGGAATTTTTTTCTTTTTTTTCTTCAGTAGTGAAGCAGGCAGTTGTTGTTTTTCTTTTTACTTGTTTATTTTTGGAGAATGTACAGTAGTGTAGACTCAGATCGGTTGCTACTGGAAGCAAGACTATTATTTGGATAAATAACAAATTTTTGTGTTCCTGTTGGCACAATTTCTAAATTGTTTTAAGTTTCCATTCTTGCATGTTATTGCATTAGAAAGAGTGTTGATGGAGATGTCTAGCTCTTGGAAGAAGCTAGGGATTGGGTTGTTATCCCTTCTGACAGTAGTCGTGTCTACCAGTGCCTTAGAAAAGGCTACAGGCTAGATTATAATTCCTTGTTTCCGGATACTGGAGTGTGCATTGGTAGGATAGTCATAAACAATCCTAAAAGTATAGCAACACAATATTTTACTTTAATCCAGACTTTTTTTTTTTTATATATATATATATTTTTTCTGAACTCCTTTTTTTTTTCTTTTTGTCAAGCACTTTTCTTTGCTTCCTCAAACAGTGTAGTTATGTATGCATTGTATATTGGCCTTGTATGTGTTCACAGAGTATAAATTCAATAATGGAGCTTTTAGAGTGGATAAGATCAAAGCAATCTTCTTAGCATATGCTGGAGGCCTGACTCAATATTTGACTTGCTAATTCTTTCCTAGGGCACGGAAATAATATTGTTCATTTTGTTCTTACCATTACATACAACAGGGATATAAAACATTCCTTGCATTAGTGCTATTTAAATCCTTATTTGTCCCCTAAAACGATTGGATCACTGACTGTTTCTTTAATCACACTATTAATAAGAATTCTTATAGGGCGACACCTGATTTCCTTTTAGTCTTCATTAACACCTGATTTATATCGGCAACTTGAAGAACATTTTATTGATTTGTAAAAACCCATGTTTATGTGAACGAATGCTTCTGGATTTACAAAACAAAATGCTGAAATATGTTCAAAGGCTAGATCTGTTGGCCAATTGTGACAAAAGAGAACGGTGGAGAATTGATTCTACTTATACATCTAACCATTCTGTTATGACTTAAGATGCTTTTAGATATGGTAATGCATAGTAAAAAAAAGTGTTCCCCCCCATGGTAATTAGTTATTTGTGTGATAATACGTTACAGGGGTGCATGACAATCGCACTCTCACATGTTACAATTGCCTGAAGTGGCACCTTTCAGTGCGCACTTATGACTTGCGACTGCAGTATAGACTTTTTTTTTTTAACCACACAACTTTTTGTCACATAGACACAACACTGACATAACAATGAAGATAACTGCAATTTCGAAGCATCCTGAATATAACTCATAACTAGAGATGAGCAGATCTGCTCAAGCACCTGCCCTATATGAATCTAGATGATTTGCGGGAAAGCTGTGTATGTATGGAGAAAAATACAATGGAGAATGTTATAGGAAAAACATGCTTCTTTTAGCAGATACCTCTGGCACCATTCTTTAAGTGTATTTCCATTTTTGTAGTCGAATATGAGGAAACTAAACTATATTATGTGTTCCTAGTCGCACATAATAAATAAATATATATATATGTATGTATATATATGTATGTGTGTGTGTGTGTGTGTGTGTGTGTGTGTATGTGTGTATATATATATATATATATATATATATATGTATGTGTGTATATATATATATATATATATATATATATATATATATATATATAAAATCTTAAGCCCCATACACACCATCAGATTATCTGCAGATTTTTGTCTTCAGATTTACCAAAACCATATAATATGAGGTCAAACCTTAAGAGTTTCAATTTGTATGCAATCAGGCAGGCCCTTGTACTACATGGTTTTGGTAAATCTGCAGACAAAAATCTGCAGATAATCTGATGGTGTGTATGGGGCTTTACCCTTAAGATTTTTCAGAGGAGGTGGTGTCATAACTGAGCCTTTCTGAGCTAGCACAGCATAATCTATCCCAATAGCTGGGCTGTGGACTGCCCAATTGTCATTAACAAGTTCAATACAGGACACTTAGTTTCACCCCCTTCCTGTCCAGGCCAATTTTTAGCTTTCAGCACTGTCGCACTTAAATAACCAAAAAAGAAAAAAAATTGCTGTTATATAATTTTTGAAAATGAAAACTTTCTTCATAAGTTAAGGCACAATGTATTCTGCTACATTTATTTCGTAAAAAATAACTCAAATCATTGTATAGTATTTAGTTTTTAGAAAAGTGAGTGTTCACATTTGTACTGTATATCTAAAAATTGTTCAGTCCTGATGTACTGAGGTTCTAATTGAGGCTGAAAATGCCAGGATACTATAAATATCCCCCAAATTACCCCTTTTGTTTAAATTAGACAGTACAGGGTATTTAGTAAGAGGCATTGCAAGTTTTTTGAGAATGTCAAATTTTTTTGGGGAAAAAAAAAAGTTTCACTTTTTGTTACAGTAGTTGTGTTTACCTATAAGCACACTAACTTGCACCACATGAAATTGAAAACAAGAAACAAAGTAAGGCCGCAATAAAGTAGTACTAAAGTTTAAATGCTTTTTTACCATTTTTTGTATTAAGGTTGAAAAAAAAAAAAAAAACACCTTCTGCCCTCCTCAGAACACCTGGCTCCATGTCACTGCTCCAGTGCTGTCTATCACTCCAGTGTCATTCCTCTCACTTTCTGCTGTCATTGAAGAAACTGAGAGCAGCGGAGCAATTAGCTGTTGTTGCCGTCAATCATACGCCTGTGAGAAGAGAGCAGGGGCGTGTCACACTACCGCTGTGTGTGTGTGTGTGTCAATGGATTTGCATAGCTATACAGTTGCTATACATACCTTTTGTGCAAGCATATACCAGCTCATGGCATGTTAATTTGATACTAAAAAACAATATATTCTGGACTATATGTTATGCAATTGTATTAACCCCATGTGACTAGTGAAAGTTAGACTAGTGTGCATGTAAATATTCTTAAACTCAATACAAATTATTAAACAAAAAAAACTGTAGCCTTTGGGTTTTACCTGACAAAAGGGCAAATAAAGGCCTAAATCATTTTTTTTTACCAAAACTGGTGACAATCCTTTATTATACATAGTTTACAGTATTTCAGTTATAAAGCATATTGTTTTTTTTTATTAAATATTACCCCACTATAAATGCACACAGCAGTATTTATTACTATTGCACAAGGTTGCTTATATTGATAAAGATATTACATGCAAAATATAACATGGTGGTTTAATAAACATATGAAAAAGTGTGTAGTTATCCAAAAATGAAAAAAAGGTTTAGTATATGCTTCATTCTTTAGTTTTACATAGCAAAAATGAAATGAATGCTAGGGAATTTACTTGCCATTTAGCCACTTAGAGATCATTTTCCCATATTGATTTGGCTTATGTCTCCTCTGCTGCTTAGTGGAGAGTGACATCTGTTCAAATACTCCCTAGGGGAATTTCAAATCATGCCTTCACCGCTTACTTTGAGAACTGTAGACGATACAGGTACTGGATTATGGACCAAAAAGTTTGAAGCGCTGTCAGTTCTGGATTACCTATGAGGACTCTGCTAGCCCCTTAACTCATATGAGATACCTTAAAAATGGTTCAGGGGAGAAAATATTTCCCCTATTGCTTCCGATTAAAAAGATTTATTGCATTCCCTTGTGTTATTGGATTGGAACCTCCAGCAGAAGAAGGCGGCCTATATACAGACTTTAGACTGAGATAGCTAGCTATTTAACAGCTTTAAGGGGGGCATATTGATCAGATTGAAAAGTCCCTGCTTCACATGGCTAAGCGTGTGTTTGAGTTTGATAAAAATGGAAAGCTGCTGGCCTAGCTGGCTAAAAAACAGTTTTCAACTACTCATTTAGGGAAGATTCAGGATATCGATGGACAATCACTTACTTTTCCTGAGCATATTAAACTTAGGCTTATATATGCTGCCAGTATATTCTTCTAGGGCTGTATATTGTGAATCTGACCTCTGTAGTTACCTTGATAGAAATACATTCCCTATCTTGGCTTCTTCCACTTTTTGATGATTTCGACCGAGACATCTCCCTTGAGGATGTTCAGGAAGCAATAGCCTAATTCTCACCAGGTAAGGTGAGTAGATGGAATCCCCACAGAATTGTATTCTCACTTTAGAATTAATGACGCCTAGACTTACAGCCCTGTTTGGCCAATTCACCTCCCAGGAAACTCCCTGAATCTATTTCTGAGGCTCTTAGTGTGTTGGAGCCAAACCTGGTAAGGACTAGGGCCGAAACAACTAATCAACAACTAATCGATTATGAAATTAATCAATTACAATTTTCATAATCGATTAATTGGCCAGTAACATAATGGGGTTAAAAATATATAAAAAATTAGCCCTTTATAGTACAAAAAAGCAAATCGCTACTGTAAATATTACATTCACTGTCCCACAGTAAAAAAAATTAACCCCTTACAGTAGCGATTATTTGCTATTTTTGTACTTATTCTTGTTATTTTAACCCCATTATGTTACTAAACATCTCAGGCCTGGGTTCACACCTCTGCTTTTTGCAGAAACACACTACAGTTAATTTACATGTTTTCCTATGGGACACGTTCACATCCATGATTTTTTTTCAGCTGCTGCGTATTTGGAAAGGGCAATGACTTTTTAATGCAAAATGGTGCTATTTTGTTTTTTTGGGTTCAATATACTTCAATGGAGAATCTGCAGAAAAGCATGCAATGTGTTTTTGCAGCAATTTGTGTTTTGTAATCTGCCCAGCAACAAATTGGCCCAAACTTTTTTTAAATGCAATTTTTTTTTTAAGACTATTATCCGATTAATTGAAACAATAATCGATTATGAAAATAATCGTTAGTTGCAGCCCTAGTAAGGACCCATAGTACTGTGCTTCTTATAGGCTAATACTAGCAGAATTCATGGCTAATTTTCTATCCAGGGTACTAGGTGAACTTGTACATGTTGACCAGATATGTTTCATGATGAGGAAGGGCACTGACATCGATATTCGCCATTTTTTTAATTTGCTGACTACTTACTGTACCAATTGTGGTACAAAGGTTATTATAGCCCCCTTAGATGCTGAGACTGCGTTAGACTCAGTTGAGTGTTTTTTTTTCTCTGGGAGGTGATGTTGAGATTTCGGTTTGGACCTAGGTTCTTGAATTGGTTGCTCATACTTTTCCAGGCTCCTAGAGCCAGGCTACTGATCAATGATAGAATTTCTAAGGCCTTCTCTCTGCAGAAAGGAACCTGTCAAGGATTCCTTCTGTCACCTAGTCTTTTCACTCTGGCCTTGGGACCACTGGCCATGTTGCTAAGAACCATGCAACTCATTAAAGGCTTGCAAGTTGGTTCCCTGGAAGAAAAAAATTGCTTAATGTGGATGATACATTCCTGTATTTGCAAGATATGGGCCCATCTTTACAGGCTGCTCTTGAGGTTTTCAATACTTTTGGAGACTTCACGGAGGTGTCAACTGGTGTATTTAGGTCCTTTTTGCTTTTGATTCCTAAGCGTGGGAGCTTGCGGTCCCTACTTCTTTGAAAGTGGGCTGAAGAATTTAGGCATCTAGGTATCCTTATGAGATGCATTCACGATGATGCACAAAGGCCTCACCATACTAAGTTACTGATCTTGTATCTGCTATATTATGCAGATTCTGGATTCTTCTTGGGAATCATTGATTAATGCAGTGCTGACATATTTGAATAGGAGTCCTAAGAAGTATGATAAAGTCTGGCAGCCTTGGATGGCTCAGTGAGTATTTCCACCTTCCCCACCTGCAGCATTTCCTTCTTTATTCCTCATCTGGATACTATATGTGTTTCTTTATTTTGACTTCTTGTTGATACTATGTTGTTTGTTACGTGCTAGGCTTTGTATGGATTGGCTCTATACTACTTTGTATAAATTTTGTACTTGATTGTACCACTTTTTGCTCCTGACTGTTATTGTAACATATTCTTAAGTTTCAATAAAATAAATCCTTGTTTTGTAACAAAAAAAAGCACTGTAACGTTACAAAGAAAAACCTGTAACAGATGTTGTATTCTTCTAAACTTCACAGGTTTATAGGTGGCATGAGAATTTTCATTTGTCATTGAGGCCAGCAGGTTGTAATGTGTGGGGTATTTATCCAATATGCTGTGCTCTGCTGAAGTTTAATTTTATGTGCTTCTCAATAAGTTTTCTGTCTATTAGGTAAATGGGGTATACTCAATATGTTGGTAATTTTGTCAAGTAACAGTTTTTAAGTTGCGAATCATGAATTTTATTTAGTTGCGTCTCCTAAAATTAGAATATCATCAAAAAGTTAATTTATTTAAGTAATTCAATTCAAAGAGAAAAACGTATATATATTATATAGATGCGTTACACACAGAGTGATATTTTTCAAGCTATTCTTTATTTTAATTTTGATGATTATGGCTTACAGCTAGTAAAAACCCCAAATTCTCAGAAGTATCTCAGAAAATGAGAATATTACATAAGACCAGAAATTACATAAGACAGAAAATGTTGGATTACTGAAAAGTATGTCCATGTGCAATATAGTATGCACTCACTACTTGGTTGGGTCTCCTTGTGCATGAATTACTGCATCAATGTGGCATCGCATAAAGGCAATCAGCCTATGGCACTGCTGAGATGTTGTTTCAGCTTATCTGCATTTTTGGGTCTGGTGTCTCTCATCTTCCTCTTGACTATACCCCGCACATTGATACCATGATCATTAACCCAGGTATTGAAACATTTGGCATTGTAAGCAGGTGCCAAGTCCTGCTGGAAAATGAAATCAGGATCTCCATTAAGCTGGTCAACAGAGGGAAGCATGAAGTGCTCTAGAATTTCCTGGTAGAGGGATGTGATGACTTTGGACTTGATAAAACACAGTGGACCAACACCAGCAGATGACATTGCTCCCAATATCGTCACAGACTGTTTGTGAGAGGTCTTTCTGATCAGATTAATGGGTGCACTAATGCTCTTTTCACCCAAGTATTTCATATTTACGTCATCTAGATAGGAATGGGGATTGGAAGGAGGCATCTTCCCATGCCAGGTATTTTTAGGCAAAGCTTTCTAACCATGATCAATTCTTGGGAGGGAAGGGGGTGCACTCAGGTGACAGAGGGGTGACACCATCAGGAAGCACTTTGGCAGACTGAGGGGGGGCGCCCCCATGTTCTGCACCACATGACACCAACGCTAGTGACACCACTGGTTTTTGTATTAAATGCAATAATACAAAAATTGGAATACAAATAAAAGTATGAGTCACAAAAAATTACATTGCAGTAGATGGTCTAACAACCTAAAATACACACTCCCTAAAAACACATTATCCTATATTTACCTTTTGGCCGGATTGGAGGTTTAGCTCAGAATACATACATTTCTACTTGGTGTTCTATCAAGATGAGTATATGCATTAGCTCGCTCAACTAATATTTTGTCAGAAACTCTTATGAGCTTGAGTGAAAATCTAGAATAGTTGACGTTAGCAGGTATTCTGCAGATGCTGTACTGCATGTGTACTTTAATAGTTGATGATCATTGAAGTAGCATTTATAGCGGCCTGGTTACTTAGATGTATGGTAGTGATATTTCTTTAAGTTTGTTTTATTTCATGATAGCAGCCTTCACATTTTCAGTAATTTTGTGAATCTTTCATGTATGTCTTTTTGGAGTTGTTTGTGACGACTGACATTTTGAGGCTTTTATCTTTCAGCTGGTTACAATTCAAAGTGTTGCCTCCCAGACACCTGTGGAATATAATAACTCGCTCTCCTGGTGGAGTTAACATGGTCTTTGTGTTACTGGAGATCGACCAAGCGAGAGATTGAAGTTGCAATGAGAGATAAAAGCTTTTTAAAAGTGATGTAGGTGTCGGTACATTAAAGAGGGACTGTTAAACCACAGCACATATAAATGGGTATATTAAACTATTGAAGATGAAAGAAAGTCTAGTGCTTAAAGGTTGTGAAAAACAGACCTCTGTCAAAAAAAAAATCCTCATACTCTGGCTTATTTAAAAAAGCAGTTCTATCAGCTGTGGTGACTGAACGGTGCAGTAGCCTATAGCAACTTTAAGAAACCTCCAGACCATTCTCTCTAATCAGCTAGTGCACATACACCCTGATCCATTTATGACTTTGCAGAAATCTTCCATTGCCCACGTCATCTGCTGCATGTAATAATTAAAGTAGCAGTGGCCAATTTAGACCTAGCGTCCTGGTGTTTCGCATTAACTCAGTTTTTCACACATTAATATGCATTGCATTAAGGCGGCCTATTCAAAACACACCTTCAAATATTTTGACTCCGTTGACTAAGGAAAAAGGCTATACATGGCATTATAGTTTGTTCCCTATTTTTGACGGCGAACCTGCAGACTCTGTGGCCAAAAGTTTGACATTCACAAACTCGTGGGAGCAGCGATCATGAACCTCATTTTTAGTCAATACTGACTAGTGCTTTCAGCAACAATGTTACCATGTTTACATTGTGGATTTAAGCCAATGGGCCTGGTAGGTTGTAAAGGAATATGGTCCGTATACACGATCAGAAAATTGTATGAAGAATACAGCTTTTGCAGCGATCACACCATAATCTGATCGTTGGTACGCAGCTTTCAAGATCTGATTGCGAAAATTCATATGAAATATTCCGATGGGACAAGCACGAACATTTTGCTCGTACGATACCAGATCGTACGATTTTCATTTAACCGCTTCAGCTCCGGAAGGTTTACCCCCCTTCATGACAGACCATTTTTTGCGATATGGCACTGCGTTAATTTACCTGACAATTGCGCAGTCGTTCGACACTCTACCCAGATACAATGTATGTTCTTTTTTTTCCCACAATTGGAGCTTTCTTTTGGTATTTGATCACTTCTGTGCTTTTTATTTATTGCGCTTTAAACAAAAAAAGACAGACAATTTAAAAAAAAAAATGTTTACATTTCTCCTATAAAACACATCCAATATATTAAAAAAATAATTGAATTTCTTCATCAATTTAGCCCAATATGTATGCTGCTACATATTGTTTGTAAAAAATCCCAATAAGTGTATATTGAGTGGTTTTCTCAAAAGTTATAGCGTCTACAAACTATGGGATATATATATATATATATATGGAATTTCTTTTTTTGTTACTAGCAATGGCGGTGATCAGTGACTAGATGGACTGCAACATTGCGACGGACAAATCAGGCACTATGTGACACTTTTGACACTTTTTGGGAACCAGTGACATTATTACAATGATCAGTGCTAAAAATATGCACTGTCACTGTACTAATTACACTGGCAGGGAAGGGGTTAACGTCAGGGGCAATCAAAGGGTTACATTCGTTCCTAAAATGTGCTTACTCACTCTGTGGGAGGTGCTTGTACTATGGGAAGGCAGAAATCTGTATTCTTGCTTTGCAGAAACACAGCACTACCTTTCCTACTAGCAGAATGGAAGTCTGCTCTGTTTACATAGGCAGACCATAGTTCTGCTTCTGCTTCGGGACAATCAGCAGGGCATCGATTCTGCCAGACCTGCTGATAGGCTCGCGCTGTGTCTAATCACAGCGGGACCGGGTTGCCGGTGGTGCGCATCACGTACAGTTACATGGTCCTGTACAGGAAAGCCGCCTTGCTCTGTATATGTACAGTATATAGTCGGCAAACAGTTAATCAGTACCGTTGTCATTTGAAAGTACAATACAAATACACACATTTAATCACTTCCAAATTTTTATTCTGCCGTGCAGGAATTTTCATAACTTTAGTAAACTCTTCATTTTGGATTCCAGACTAGCATACAAAAATAAAAACAGACGATCAATTGTCTGACAATCTCATTGTGTGTACCAGCCAGGCATTAGGCTTGCACACAGGGCAGGAGGCAACTGAGTTTAACCAGCTTGCGAGCAGTGAAATATTTTGAAGTTTGTGATATATTTACTTTTTGAATACATTTCTTTTTCATGTTAGAGATAAAAGAACCCAGGTGCCCAACCGGTAATGGAAGGTATGAAAATAAAGGCCTTTGTATGGTTACTGGAAATGATTTACTTGAGGCTGCATGAACACATTTTTATTCATCTGTACTAGGAAAGGAGCTGCTGCTGTGTGATCATCTCATTTTGCCTTAATGTTCACAGTTGGTAGGGGGTTATTTGTGCAGATTCAGTCCATTGACATTTACTGTGTGACATTGCCATTCAGCTGTAGTGTGCGTTTGCTTACACCACTGTATATTCTGACGTGTATCTTGCTTCAGCTTTTATCTTGCCAGAGTTGCTTTTGTCTCTACTTAAAAGGAACATGTAATGCTGGAAGTGCACATCACATGGGTACATTAACCTAAATGTGGGAAGATGCAATATAGTTATGCTACAGAATCTAGCAAAGACCAGATTTAAAGTAACGATGACGGATATATGCTGTATAAAAAGGAAAGGTATTGTTTACAGCAAGTATTCATATTTCATCTGTCATTTTGTGCTGTAGATCAGGAGATAAAAGCAAACATTACACTGGTCTGCAACTTACATTTCAACATCCTCCTTTTTTGTTTAATAACTTTTCTTGTAGATGAGATGAACATTACTTAATTGCACTACCCCTATTATGCAATAGTTTTCACTGATTATGTATGCTTTTTTGTACTTTCAAATAATAAAGCATACTCATTTATTTACACTAACTGCAGATCAGTATTCCTCGCCACAATGACTGTGCTGCAGTGATGGTAGTGTAAAACGTAGAGAGCTGGGGTTTTTTAATTATAGTTTGTACCAAAATGTCCTTTAACTTTTTTTTCTTGTTTCTATTCTATATATGTGTTCTTTCTTTTGCTCCCATAGTCTTACCGTTGGTCAGTTCACTCCTCTGAAAGTTCAGCTTTCAGTACATTTTCACATATTATGCTTACCGTATATACTCGAGTATAAGCAGAGAACCTAATTTTACCACAAAAAAAATGGGAAAACTTATTGACTCGAGTATAAGCCTAGGGTGAGAATGCAGCAGCTACTGTAAGCGGAAAGGAGGGTCAACAATGCCCATTTGCACGCCTCCCTGTGCCCATTGCAACCTCACTGTGCCATACCTCGCTGTGCCCATTGCAGTCACACTGTGCCCGAGTACCTGAATTCTTGACAAGCGTCTATTTTTTAAAAGTTGCGGCTTCCTCCCGTGATAGGCATTTGACACTGTGTTCCGCCTATCACTGAGGTCCTCTCATCCTCACTCAGTTTCCCAGCAGACACTGTGTTCAGTGTTCCGCCAATCAGACATTCTTTCATCCTCGGTCAAGAGGATGTCCGTGATTGGCGGAACACAGTGTCAAATGCCTCTCACGGAACGGAACGCCAGGAGGAAGCCACGACTTTTAAAAAAATGGACACCTGTCAAGCATGCAGGTACACTGACTCGAGTATAAGCCGAGGGAGGTATTTTCAGCCCTAAAAAAAGGGATGAAAAACTTGACTTATACTCGAGTATATACAGTATTGGTTCCTTTAGTAACAGTTAAATATAAATGGGAGATTTTTTGTCTAAATAAAAAATGTATTTAACGGTTATTCATAATATGGGGCTCACCTCTTAACTACCCAATAAGCCATTGTTCATTGTGATAATAGTTGCCATAATAAGCTATCACATGTCTCTAGGTTTGTTTTAATTTTTTTAAGAATTGTGACTTTTTCAGATGATTTTTACACAAATTCTTCCAAATCTCTTTTTAGGCCTTAAATATCTATTTAAGATGTAAAAAAAGTGAAAACATATCTCAATGGCGCAGTTTTCATTTTATTAGTGAAAATGTGTATTTTAAAGTGATTGTAAAGTATTTTATTTTAATAATAAAAAAATAAAAATACAGAACATGTTATAGTTACCTGCTCTGTGTAGTGGTTTTGCCCAGATCCTCCTCTTCTCGGGTCCCTGGTTGGAGCTCCTGACCTCTCCCTGCTGTTGCATGCCCCCACAGAAAGCAGCTTGCTATGGGCACACCTGAGCCGAGCCGCAGGTCCCTGTGTCCATTCAACCTGGCCCTGCCTCCCTTTTCTCCTGATTGGCTAACTGAGTTTAATGAGCCAATGGCACTGCTGTGTCTGGACGACCAAGGCACTTATGGACACTTATAAGCCATGAATAAGCACTGATTTTGTGCGAAACGTCGGCTGTCCCCTGTTTCTGTTGCTGTGATCTGGTAATGCTTTTGCTGTTCATTTAATAAAAGACAACCTGTATGGTTTTTGGAGTGCGGCCATCCATCCTTCATTCAACCTTTACACCTATGGACATCGTTGGATAGAGATGAGGCTCAGGTAAATATTTGGGAGCTGAGGAGGGCTGCTGCACACAGGTTTTTTTTTATCTGAATGCATAGAATGCAGCAGAATGCAACGGCTGGGCAATGTGACGTGTATATATAGGTCACTTTGGAATTCCCGCCACGCGGGCGCACGCCCCCTGCCGCCAGCTCCATGAACGTGCCTGCCGGACCATGTCTGCCAGTGTCCCGCAATCGTGTCACAGAGCTGCAGAACGGGTAGAAGCAAATGTAAACATGCATCTCCCCGTTCTGCCTAGTGGCACTGTCACTGATCATCTGTTCCCTCTCATCGGAAACAGCGATCAGTGACATGTCACTTGTAGCCATGCCCCCTAACAGTTAGAATCACTCCCTAGGTCACACTTAACCCCTTCAGCACCACCTAGTGGTTAACCCCTTCACTGCCAGTGTCATTTTCACAGTAATTGGTGCATTTTTATAGCACAGTTCGCTGTAAAAATGACAATGGTCCCAAAAATGTGTCATAAGTGTCCGATGTGTCCGCCATAAAGTCACAGTCACGATAAAAATCGCTGATCGCTGCCATTACTAGTAAAAATAAAAATAATAATAAAAATGCCATAAAACGATGCCCTATTTTGTAGACTCTATAACTTTTGCGCAAACCAATCAATATATGCTTATTACGTTTTTTTTAATCAAAAATATGTAGAAGAATACGTATCAGCCTAAACTGTGGAAAAATTTAGGTTTCCTTATAGATTTTTGGGGGATATTTATTATAGCAAAGAGTAAAAAATATTGTTTTTTTTCTTTCAAAATTGTCACTATTTTGGTTTATAGCGCAAAAAATAATAAACGCAGAGGTGATCAAATACAACCAAAAGAAAGCTCTATTTGCGCGATGTGGCTCCCTAACCAAATTGACGTCCATTTTTTTCCACATTTGTCAGTTTAAGCGACGCAGTGCCGAAATTGCAAAACATGCTTTGGTCTTTGGCCAGCGAAATTGTCCGAGGCTGAAGTGGTTAAGGTCATATTTTTATAAAGCAGGGAGATCTAGGCACATAAAACCTGACTGCATTTACTGGATTGCAGCTTTGTGTTTTTTAATGAAAAAAAATCTGTGACATGATGGTTTTAGCCTTAAGATTCATATTTGTAGTGCCTCTGAGGTTCAGCAAATGTAGGTGAGAGGTTAACATGCAGGAAGAAGGAGCAAAAATAATCCATATAAAAAATAAGCGCAACAAGTTGTCCTTTCCAAACTGTCTTAGTATCTTGTGGTGTATGTACCATTCTTTTATGGTTGATACTTATCTAAATGTCTATATTTCTTTTGGGTATCCACTAATAATTGTCACTTTCTGAAATGGGGCAAAACATGACCAGTACTGGGTCAGCCTAATGTCTGAAAAATTTGCTAAAATGTGTCCCTGTTTTTCATTTTAGAAAGTTGGATGCCCCCTCTTGTTTATCCCCTCAACTTTCCATACGACTTTGATTTTCTCAGTCCTTCATTTCTCATTTCCTCATTGTTTTCCTTCTTACTTTCTCTGATATTGACTTTCGGCTGCTTTCAAGCCATTTTCTTGATCACTTTCAGTTTTAATTTATACTATTATGATGACTGTGTCTGTACAGCATTAACCTGTACACCCCGTTTCTTCTACTGTATAGAGCTACATCTTTATTTTTGAATCTTTGTGGCAACTTGAGGCTGAGACCATTGTTTTGATGTCAAATTTCGATTTAGCTTTAGTCATAGTCCTTTGACTAAAATGCAGTTTTAGTTGTATTTTGGTCATCTGAATTGTTTTAAATTTAATTG
This sequence comes from Rana temporaria, assembly GCF_905171775.1. Taxonomy (NCBI): domain Eukaryota; kingdom Metazoa; phylum Chordata; class Amphibia; order Anura; family Ranidae; genus Rana; species Rana temporaria. The sequence continues at coordinate 238,437,734 of NC_053490.1, read as the reverse complement.
TATTTTAGTCAACCAACGTTGTCGCCAAAACAATTTTAGTTAACAAAGTTTACATTGGCTGTGACCCCTTATTCTCCTGGTACTCCATAATACTTATTTTGTAGACATTTTAAACAATAAAAATATTTAAATGAAGAACTAGAAATTTGGATGCTTTGTTAGCATGTCCCAATATTGGAGGTAATCATGTAAAACTCTGGTATGGAAGAAGGCATAGAGGGGAGATAAGCAGGCAAGGGTTTGAATGTATAGTGGATCGAAGTACAATAATTTTCTTTTAATTATCAAATTACTAATGATGAGACAGCACGCTTATGGCATACACTTGTATGTATTTGTACAAGCTATACACTAAATGTTCTGCATGCTTGGCATCTCAAGAGGTTAGGACAGCAGTTTACCACAATGTAAATTAAAAATCTTAGGAGCTCTGTTTGCTTATCATCTTAAGGAGACCATTCATTGCAACAACAATCTTACCAAAATATTAAATGTGAATTTTTAAGATATTTTATATATTTTTTTAACCTGCAAAAGCCTCCCTTGTGTAGACATCTGGATGTGATGTCAGGATCCCCAACAGACTCAGAGCTGTCACTCAAGTGACACTTTATAGTATTTTCCTTCTCTCTTTCCATAGCAACTACATAATAGTTTATGGAAAGAAAATATGCTGAAATTAAGAATGTTAGATACTTTATTGTCTGTGCATTTATCTGCAGTTTTAATTTAGATGCAGGGTCTCTTTTAAAAGTAAAATTGCAATAGTGGAAGCTGGTATTCTCTATCCATTTGTGGCTTCATTGTTTGCAGTTCAGATCGGGGAGTGAATGTTCACAAAAATTATTATTCGGGGTATCTTTTAACTTCTGCAAGCAAACAAACCCTTCCCCTCCCAAGTATGTAATTGTGCAGCCACTATCTCTCTCTCTTACTAGGTTACTTTCACGCTGCTCCATTGCAAAAATGCTGTAAAAATGCATATGCGATTTTACCACTTTTTTTTTCAAGTTCCCAGTGAGTTTTGCACCTGTTTTTATGCCACACCAAAAATGCAGCAAGCAGGACTTGAAAGATACAACAAACTCTCAACTGACCAGTGTGAGGTGTTTCGTAGGATTTAATGGTCATGCATTTTTCTTCCCCTTTTTTAACACAAGAATGGAAGAAAAACCAATCAGTGTGAAAGCATCCTTATACATGATGGGGGCAGTCGTTTTGTGGGGAGATTGGTAACATTTTAGCACCGGTCTAGTGTCTTTTTTATTTTACCTCTTACTCTTCTTAACAGCAAATGAAGAAATGCACCTTGGAAATTGCAATATTTATCATTTCACACTGTTCACTTATTTTCTGTCTTTCTTAAATGATAATTTGTAGCTGTACAAGACCCCCAGTTGGTTCCTATATTAACTGCATTAATACCGGCCGCCGTCAATTGACGGCGGGACGATAGTGCTCTTGTTCTGGGAGGACGTCATATGACGTCCTCGAGTTGCAGAGCCACTGGGAACCCGATGCGCGTGCCTGGCGGCCGCAATGGCCGCCGCGCACCCCGCGATTGCCCTGTGACTGAGCAGGACTGTGGATCTCTGTGTGTAAACACAGAGATCCACATCCTGTCAGGGAGAGAAGACCGATTGTACATAGGGACACAGATCGGTCACCTCCCCTCACTGACTTCCCCTCCCCCTACAGTTATCACTCACTAGGATTCACATTTAACCCCTTGATCGCCCCCTAATGTTAACCCCTTCCCTGCCAGTCACATTTACACAGTAATCAGTGCATATTTATAGCACTGTTCATTGTATAAATGTGAATGGTCCCAAAATAATGTCATGTGTCCGCCGCAATATCGCAGTCACAATAAAAATCACTGATCGCCGCCATTACTAGTAAAAAAAAAAATGCTATAAATCTATCCCCTATTTTTTAGCTGCTATAACTTTTGCGCAAACCAATCAATATACGCTTATTGCGATTTTTTTTTTAAACTAAAAATGTAGAAGAATACGTATCGGCCAAAACTGAGGAAAAGTGTTTTTTTTTTATATGTATATATATATATATATTTTTGGGGATATTTATAATGGCAAAAAGTAAAAAATATTGCATTTTGTTTTTCAAAATTGGCGCTATTCTTTTGTTTATAGCGAAAAAAATAAAAACCGCAGAGGTGATCAAATACCACCAAAAGAAAGCTCTATTTGTGGGGAAATTTTTTTTAAAATTTAATTTGGGTAAAGTGTTGCATGACCGCGTAATTATCATTCAAATTGTGACAGCGCTGAAAGCTGAAAAATGGCTTGGGCTGGAAGGCTGTGAAAGTGCCCAGTATTGAAGTGGTTAATAAGAATCCTGCCTAATTAATTGTAAAACTATCTGTTGTATCTAACAATTGCAAATTAATATCCTTTTTACTTAAACCTAAATATTTAATTATTTGATTAGGTCCTAAATGATAAGTTTTTTGACCGGAAGGGAAGCATGTATCTTTGATATAGTTGAGCTTATGTTTACAGTAAGGAAAAACATGACTGTGTGTGTGTATATGTATATGTATATATATATATATATATATATATATATATATATATATATATATATATACATACATACATATACACACAGTGTGTGTGTGGATATAGATATATATATATATATAGTAACTTTTTGCTTTTGTGCATTTGTAATTTAATAAAGCCTAGGTTCACACTGCTGCGAATTCAAAATCGCGGTAAAATGCGCGATTTTACCGCAATTTCGCGGCCGCGATTTTGCCGCGATTTCGGCCGCAATTTAATGTAAATCGCGGCCCGAAATCGCAAAAAGTAGTACAGGAACTACTTTTTGAAATCGCAGATGCGGCGTCGCACTGATTAGGACAGTGCCATTGCCGACAATTGCCGCCGATTTGAGATGCGATTTGACATGTCAAATCGCATCTCAAATCGTTCCAAATCGTACCCAGTGTGAACCAGGGCAAAAACTCAGTTAATTTATAGCTCTGCAGTACCATGGAGAGATTTGTGACAATAAACAGTGTGCGACTACTACTTTTTTGTATAGAGATCACCTTTAATGGAGCATGCTCTGTATCAGTAAAAGGTTTCTTCACATTCTGAGAAACATCTATGCATACCTTTCCACACCTGCATGTAAACATGTATAAAGTGGAAAGTAAGGAACTTTACTTCCATACCACTTGATCAGTAACACATTTATGTGCACTTTATCTGTTCAACTATTTTTATTTTTTTTATTTTTTTTTATTGTATTTTATATGTCTGCTATACTTAGTCTCCATGACCTATGTGAAAAGTATTGGCTTTGAGGAAAGCCCTGTTGCTGTCTCAGAACATTGCACTCGAGCCGAGTTTTCTGCCTTTCAAGCATTGATTTCTTTAGCAATTAGTATCCTCCTTTTCACGATAGATTGTTTATGAAGTAAGCTGGGCATGAGACACAGTTCGCATTTCTCACTTTTCAGTTAAAGTCAATAAGGCATTTAATCACAAAGGCAGCCCAGGCCAAGAAAACTCTTTCTTGCTATCGGGTGTTTTTCTAGTTACCATAGCTATATTTATTTGCTACTGTGATGGTGTGTCCAGACCTGTAGAATCTGAGGTATAGCACAGCATGTAAAGTAAAACAAAAGCAGATCAGTGGCTGGATTTATAATGAACCTAAAAAATAAACACCAGTAGCAATTGAACCATAAAAATGCAGCTACTTGTATGCTTTTATTTCTGTTTTGAGAGTGCAGTGTACTCATGTGCCAAGATTTGAGAGTTGGATAATAATGAAAATGTGTGTGAGCAAAATAAAACAATATGTTAAAGGTTGACATTGCATTGTTTTTAAACTATGTGAAAACAGATTTATCTTTGCAGTCAGATTTGGATGAGTCATGGTCTTTAGTTGTAGCATGACTGTCATTTGTACAGTTCACTGTTTTAATCATTTGTTGGCACTGGACATGACACCCAAAAACACCCAAAAACGTCATTAAGTACACAGTATACATATTGTATTCCCCATACTTGTTTTCCTGTAGCCACACCCCTCCTTACACTTTTTTCATCTATTTTCCACTGTCGAAATGGCGTATTTTACTTTTTATATCTGAATGTAAATACAGCAGTTGTAGATGCTGCTGCTGTCAAAAATGAACCTTAAGGCACAGTGTTTATAAACATTGTTCATACATGTCAGTGATAAAAAATTAACACTAATTTTCCTCCCCCTAAACTTATATTTTCCTGCTGATTTTTTGTTTCATTTTGTTTTTTAAGTGTTATCTAGACTTTCTATGTTACTATTTTTTTTTTCAAAAGATTTTATTAAGAGATAATGCAATACAAGATCAGTAACAAGGATATTACATTTTCATATGACAATATGAAATGAAAACCATGTAGTTTGGCGATGGTATACAGTGTGCAAAAAAAAACACTGAAGGTGTGTGACACAGCAAAAAGTAAATATCATTACCAAGATAGCTGGACGGATCAGATTCATACAGATCTAACAGAGCTACAAGGCAAAACAGGTAGCAACTGAATTGGGGGGGGGGGTGGCAAGGGAGGGGGGGGCGCACCAAATACAATGACATAAGCTGAACACTCTTGGTGTGAGTGAAGGTTTTAGACATGGTAGGAGAAGGAGTTTTTTTTTTTAAGTCATCCAGGTCTTCTTTGGACAGTGTCGAACGCATAAAGGCGTGCCATCGGGAGTGGAAACGTGCTTTGGAGGCTTCTTGTTTGAGGTCCGTATTGATTTTGTCCTTGTATAGTAAGCTAAGAAGCTCCCGTTCGATTTGTGGTATGGTTGGGCAGCATGGTGAGGTCCAGTTTTTTTAGGATGGCTCTTCTGGCGGTTAAGAGACATATCAGGGCCCAGTCCTTATAAGGTGGGTGGTTGTCAGGGGACCATGGTAATAGTTGAGCGTCTCAATACCCAAAGATGAGGAGCAAGGGGTCTTTTGGTATTACCAACAGAGTTATATTGAAGATATAGGAGATAACTTGATCCCAGAAAGTGGAGATGTATGAGCATGACCAAAAACAGTGGGTAAGAGATGGTCGTGATTGGTGGCAGAGGGGACATTCGGCAGCGTTTGAATCGTTCTGGACTGTGATAAAGGGTATGTAGGCGCGGTGAAGAATCTTCAGTTGGGTTTCTCTCCACACTTCATTAGGGATAAGCTGGTGAATTTTGAATCCCAATAGGAGTTTGTCCACTATGTCAGGGACTGGGAAGTCTTTGCTCCAATTTGCTGCTGATGAAGATTTGATCGAAGGAATGGATTTTAGCAGAAGGGGTTTGTAGATGTCGGATATCATGCAAGAGTCGGCTTGGAGGAGTAGATCCGGAAATGACACTTGGAACCTTTTGCAGTCCTCCTTTCAAGAATTCCGTATGAAACTGACACATTGGCCAAAGTGGAAAGCATGAGTCAGGGGGAGGAAAAATTATTCTGTGACAGTTGAGAAACTGTGGGGGCGGCCCGTGTCCAAATTGCATAAGGTGCTGTTTCAGCTATTTCATGCCAGCGGTGACTGCCTTCTCCACTGAGGCTGCTATCATGGGGGAGAGCAGCGCAGCCACAGCTTGAGCTATGCACTCTGTGCTCCCATCTGACTGGATTGGAGAGGGAGAGGTATGCTGTGAGGAGGGGGAGGCATGAGGAGAGACCATGGAGGCTGGATGTGTAGGTGGAGGAGCATTGCTGCCACTTACCTCCATGTCCAGGGAGTCCGCCGCGGGATCCGACAAGGCCGAAGCCGGGGCCTCGATTTGCGGCTGGGCCGTCAGGGCCGTTTGCGATCGCGCGCCTTGGTTTTCTAAAAAACGGTCCATCAGGACGAGGGGGGACTGACTCCCAATGGGTCTGCCGACCACGGATGAGGTCTGGGCTGGCGTTGTAAGCCGGTTTATGTGATCGTGGAGCGGGAGCTGAGAGGAGCTTCAGCTACTCCATCCGGAACCGGAAGTCGTTACTATTTTAGTGTTGTATTAAAAAAAAAAGGCAACATTGAAAAAAAGCATTTATTGAAAGTGGTTCTAAAGGTAGAAGTTTTTTTTATCTTGATGCACTCCATGCATCAAGATAAAAAAAACATTCTGTGTGAAGCAGCCCTTTACCTGAGCCCCATATTGATCCACCAATGTTGCATGAGAGACTGAGCTTTCCGGGACTCATCCTGTCAGAACATTTGGGGTTAAAAGAATACATATAAGATCGCACATTTTATATGTTTCATAGTGTTCCATATTCATATATATGTTTAACAGAAGAGACACCATTTTTTGTGTCTCAGGGTGAACCACAGTTCAAAGCCTGTGAGTGAGGTTTTGTTACCAGAAGGACTTTGTCTCACAGGGGGGTGTATAAACCTTGTCTGTGCCATATCTCTTTTGGGTTTGACACTTATAAGATAAGAGAATGATGAGGAATTCTGGTTTCATGTGAGATGAAAGGCCCTGCACAGCATGACACAAAATATAGTATTGTCTTTGTATAGTGAGGCCTGGGGGCTCACCCACTAACAAGCTATCGTATTATATCTTAAATCGTATTGTTTCTTTGTAATGCCTTAACAATATATGTGTATTAGTAATTCATATATAAACCTGTTTAATACATAGATAACTAGGATCCCAAGTATAAGATCCTATAATGGCTTAAAAGTATTAGTTTGCCAAGGTTAAATTCCCGGTATCAGTTCAAAGGAACCTCCCAGACCATTTGTGTGACCATAAAACTTTATCTCAATCATAAATTGAGAAGTTGCCGAAATGTCTGGGTTTGTTGTCATTTTGTTTGACATATAAAACAATTTATGGTGCTATACCAAGATTCAGGTCACGAGGGGTCATAAATCATGATCAACTCTGGTTGACCCTATCATAATGAATAATTCCTTATACACCACTGCCTCCTACAGGTTAATATTGGCATGGTTCAAGATGGTTAACAACCAAAACATATTGTCATGTGACGTCAGTCACGTGATAATGAAATACACACCCACTTCTTTGGGGAGATAAAACGTGATTACACAGGACAGAAAGGGGATCTGCGAGGGCTAGAGAGATGGCTAGGCTGATGGGATTGCGAGGCTGATGGGAGCTGATCTCTGAAGGAAGCTGGAAGGCAGAGATTGACCGGAAACATGTAGCAATGGTTCATAGAGAATCCTTCATTAGGACTCTCACTTCTCAAGCAGAAAGAACTCTTACATACTGGTAATGTATAATATTGATTTATTTACCTTTTGGTAATTTGAAGGTTTTCACATACACACAACTAAGACCATTTAAATATACTTGGCAAACATAATTTGGGAGTTGGTCATTTCTAACTGCAGTATGAGATAATTGTATTTCAAATATTAAAGACATACATATTACGTTTGTCTTTAAAAAGCTAAGTGCCAACAATGGTAAATCAGTTTTAGAGTGAGGTATGTGAAAATATATTCTCTAAATTTAAAATAAGCTTATCTGCATTGCGGAGCTTGTGTACAATATAACATTTGTTCTGTACACATATATAATAAGTAGTAGCAAGAGATCTGTTTGTTATTGAGAAGAGATAATACATGTCAAGGTACAACCTGCCAGGTTTTAAATACACCAGGATGATTTAAATAAGAGCTATGAATATACCTTGTGATATAATGTAAATATCATTTGAGCATTCAAACATCATGTATCTCTGATTGTAGAAGCATATAAATTACTTGTTTTATCACGAATTGTACCTGATTTTAATTTTTGCACTACATCTTTAGTTAATAAATATATATATTTTAAATATTCAGTTGTGTTGCTTGTCCTCAAAATAGCACAGATAAAAGAATTTTGATATCTTGTATTGTAGGAAAATTGTATATCTCCCAAAGCACAGGTTTACATTTTTCCATGAATACAATAATATTTTATAGTTCAGTATAAACATTCTGACGGTATATGTAGGCTCTATGCCGAGATACGTCAATGGTTCTGACAATCCTCCTGATTGGCTGAGACACACAGCAGGCGTCATTGAGTCCCACAGCTGTCAATCAAAGTCAGTGACTTAATGAGGAGAAAGAGCGCAGGGCCGAGCCACAGCTCCATGTCTGAATGGACATACAGAGCATCGACTCGGGTGCCCTCATAGCAAGCTGTTTGCTGTAGGGACACTTGACAGGAGGGAGAGGCTAGAAGTACTGGCGAGGGGCCAGAGAAGAGAAAGATCTGAGCTGCCCTGTGCAAAACCACTGCACAGAGCATGTAGGTATGATAAGGCTTGTTTTAAAGAGAAAAAAACAACATAAGTATCACTTTCATTTGCAAATACCCTTGAAATGCTTTTTTCGTGTAATTTCTTACATTCCTATAGTGCCAATATATTTCTTAAGCCAACACTGATTACTGTAGGAGAAAAGGTGATTTTTCTTCTTTTTTTTAGATGTGTTGTCTGTGGATTGCAAAAATATTTTTTTTAAAAACAAGATGACAATATACAGTATGAATGCATTTGTTATTTGAAGTATTGACAAAGATATTGCCAATAACCAAAGCCCATAGCAGAATTGTAAAAATTGCTCTGGTCCACAGGGCGGTGTACATGTGTGAGATCTGATGGTTTTACACAAGTCTAAATGTAGTTTCATAAGTATCAACTGTTTCTGGATGATTTAGCAGTTATGACTCGCACCTCTGAGGATGTGTGAATGTAATTTTGCTGAGTTAGGAAGTAGCAGACACTTCCTAAATTTAGAACACCCTCTTATACACTCTGTTCAACTGTGTCATCCTGAGAATATAAAACCCCAACAAAGAAAACAAAACTTTTTTTGTGCATGTTTTTGCATGTATTAAAAAGTAAATTAAATCAACTTAAACACATTCTTCAAGAAATTTCTGTATGTGATCTGCATGCAGGGCATTACAGCTAGCTGTAGGGGCCCTAGCTCTGTCATTTCAGAAGAGGGGCCCGTGCACCGGCAGAGCAGGAGAGCCATATGTACTGCCTTGTGACACCTGTTGACCACCTTGCAGCGCTGCCAGCATTCTCCCTCCGGCAGGTGGATCGGTTCTACATACTAGCAATTGGCAAAGTGTCCCGATTTTGAAGCAGGAGGAGACAGCTGCAGAGTCTCTGCTTGTGCCTCTGTCGGGTTCTGAAATGTCCCCTCCTTCCGTTGGCAGTGTTATGTCCTCTCCTCAACTTCAACAGAAGCCGACTGTCATATAGACAGACAGAGCTGTATACATGCCATGACTGCAATGCTTTACTTCAGAACTGCAGCATTTTTAACGCAGGCTGCAGAGTTTGACAGGCAGCACCATCTGTCAAACTTCATATTGATTTCAATGGGGCCGCTCTGCACCTTAAAGCCAAATAATTGGCTCACAGTTGCAATGCGGTCTCGCAATGTAAAATTGTCATTTGGCAATGTAAAAAACAAACAAAAAAAAAAACAGGTGTCAAGAGGCGGCAGTAGTGCGGCCCTAATTACCTACAGTCAGGTAGGTTGTACGGGGCCCTGTGATTTCTAACAGCAGCCCCGTCTGCATGCCCATCAGAAGGGTGCAAAATATTGTCCCTTTAGCATCTGTCCCTAGCATTACACTAGTGTAAGTGGTCACTGTGACATCAGTATTATAGTGACACAGGAAAATAGAAATGCACAAATAATGTCACTTTTATTGATACCCGTTCCTGTTCAGATTTTGCAAATGTCTCTTTTGCTCCTCCATCCACATAGAGTCCCTTACATAGGAAGAGTGTTACTAGCAGGTATCTGGGTTATAATATAGGAAGAAAGCCCAAAAATGCAGCCACCACATTGAAAGATTGGTAAACTGCAGTATATTACATTTATGTTTTGAGGCTTAATACCATTTTAAGGTCCTCAGTTGCATCTATTTAGAGAGTTACCATGAATTAAAAAAAAAAAAAAAAAATCTAAAATCAACCTGGGACTAAAAATCCACACTGGCACATTATATTACATCAACCCATATTTAGTATATTTATTGCAATTTCATAGGTAATAATGTTTCTGTGTTTTTACCAGGTTTCTGAGTTGTTGGTTTACTTGAATTTACCCACTGAAGACATTTAGCCATGTTTCAATTTATTTAGACACATTAGTGTGTGATACTACAGCCCAGTACCTTATGTGTATCGGGTTTCTCTTTTTAAACATGTAATAAAACATAATAGAGTTAAATGGTAAGGATCTGACAATGGGGATCATCTGAAGGTTTACTTGTTGGAAAGGGAAACCACAGGTTATTGGCAAGGGCATCTGTCTTGATACCATATGCATTCGCTTGCCCTTCTACTGCTTGCTGGTCAGGTGCAGGCTTCACTGTAAGATTCAGTTTAATATTAAACTGATCCATCAAATACAAAACAAAATGAGCCATCCCTTTGTCCAATGGCTTTTGATGTCTGCAGTACAAAAACAGATGTGTCAAAGAGCATTGTATGCTTTAGGCACACCACAGTCTTGCAGAAACACTTTCTCTGTTTTCATCTTTCACAATGTCTACATTCCCATTACCTGTGATACACAAAATGGATTTTCTGCCAAATATGAACACACATTGTGCACACATTACAAAAGGGTGTGTATGTCAGGACTAGATGTATTAGAATATTATGATTTTATTTTTGCTTTTTTTTTGTGCTTGCAGAGAAGTATAAAGGCTGTAAGAAGACAATGCTTTATATGTGTGATTTTTACATATAAAGTATGGTAGCCCAGCTACAGGACATTTTTTTTTTCAGATGCCGTGACATTCAGCCGGTATCTCTCTGTCCTCTAAATTTAGCACAACCTTTCTGCTGATGTTGCCATTTATGATACACAATAACAATGTCAACCACACTGCAAGAATAAACCCATTAGCTGCCAGAAAACAGTATTCTACTGATCTGTGTTAAAGATTCTATTGGTAGGTAGAAGGTTGGCGGTGCTAATGGGGCAAAGCTTATTACATTGTACAGGAAGCTTAACTAGTCAGGTCGATTATGACTTGTTCGCTAAAGAAATCTTCAGAAAACTAGGAAACATATACTGTATTATCTTTCCCTGTGTATAGAGGGAGGCTACTACTTGTAGACTTTGTTTACTGTGAAGTACAGAGTGTAGACTAGTTGTATGTCTTGCATTTTTATACCATTTTAGAATAGTATGCTTTTTCCACGCTGTCATTTTATGGAAGAGTGATTCATGGCACTATACCTCTAACAAGCTTCTTTGACATGAAAGAGATTTTTCTTTATCGTTCATTAGGAGATCAAGGTTTCAGTGTTATGAGAAGATTGGGTTAGATTGCTGTCATGAGGAGGATTTGGACACTGGCAAACAGAAAAAAATGGCAAACTGAACATGCTTCAGTGTTTTGCTAGTGTTCTAGAACAGTGTTTCTCAACTCCAGTCCTCAAGGCACACCAACAGGTCATGTTTTCAGGCTTTCCATTATTTTGCACAGGTGATTTCATCAGTTTCACTGCCTTAGTAACTACCACAGCCGTTTCAACTGTGGGAAATCCTGAAAACATGACCTGTTGGTGCGCCTTGAGGACTGGAGTTGAGAAACACTGTTCTAGAAGAATGGACACCTTTTCTCTACTAAGAAAAGTTAATTAATTTTTACTAGCCATTTTGTATCCATCTAGATTGGCGTTTCCTCAACCCTGGATCCAGATAAATTGATTTTCCCCTTCTGAGATTCGCCAGCACTTTAGCACCTTTTGCTACACTCACAATGGACTTTATTCCATTTGTTTCTAATTCTACACGCATTGTTCTAATTATTATCAATTTTTGAATATTTATTATCATTGCACTTTATATCATTGCACCTGTAGTCACTTGTTAGCAGCACGTTATTTATATAATTTTATATAATTTATTCTCGCTGCATTCATATATCTAGGTTTATATGTTATATGTGATTTTCCCCTTTCTGAGATTCGCCAGCACTTTAGCAACTTTTGCTAAACTCACAATGGACTTTATTTCCATTTGTTTCTAATTTTACACACATTGTTTTTTATTCTAATTATTATCAATTTTTTAATATTTATTTTCATTTCACTTTATATCATTGCACCTGTAGTCACTTGTTTGCAGCACAGCAGCACTTTATTTATTTTATATCATTTTATATAATTTATTCTCTCTGCGTTCATATATCTAGGTTTATATGTTATTTCATGAGGGAGCGCAACACCACTATTTGATTTTTTTGTGATTCTTTCGTGGGTAGTGTTTGACCCTTACGGTGTTTGCGGCACCCTTGAGCAACTCTATTTACCCATAATAGCACAGGAATACCCCCGTTTTACATATGTTTCCTCAACGATGCCTTGGAATTTGTTCCCAGATTTAACTGGACCAGACATTGCATCGGGTGTGACCTTCAGCCACAGGGTCATTTGGCACTTCCCAGATGTTTGGATACTTTGTTCATCGCAGAGCGCTTTAGAGGTCTAGAGGCGTTGCACAGCCTCTGGTGTGACTCAATCTCGGAAGACTATAAATGTGTTTTCTGTATAGGCTGAGCATCCGGGGCTACTGTACTTACCTTTTTTGGATGTGATTCTCTGAACCTCCAGCATGGAAACAATCTACTAACTCTCTTTATTTACGAGGGGGCTTGGGCAGCTGTATTTGCCATAATTGACCTTGTCTCTGTGCCGACAGATCTTTATTGTCAGTTGTAACTAGATTTAAACACTGTGGGGTTGATTTACTAAAATTGGACAGTGCAAAATCTGGTGCAACTCTGCATAGAAACAAATTAGCTTCCAGGTTGTTGTTTTTTGTCAAAGCTTAAAGTAGAACTTTTTTTTTTTCATTTGGGATAGAGAAAGGAAGATTTATAACCCCTGTCCGATTTTTATTTATTTTTTCCTGTCATCTCTGTCCCATTGTGCAAATTCCCCCTGATTTCCTGTCCCATAGCCAAAGATGAAGTGAGAGTAAATCTCTGCAAATTAAGGGAATTTTTTGGGCACTCCCAGGTCAACAGAACTAGTGTCCCCATTAGAAGATTTGCCCTCTATTACTGTTCTAGGGACAACCCAAACTTTAAGTTATTGCTCACTTTCAACAGTAATAGTAAACAGGACAAGTAGAGAAGGTGAATCTCCTTTAATCGGGGCACAGACAGCAATAAAAACTGACAAAGGGCATACTAACCCTGATATCATTTAAATAAAATAAAAACGTCAGCAGTCCGCCAAGGCACCTTCTCTTGAGCAACATCTAAAAGATAAGAAATGTTAAAAAAAATAATAATTGGGCATGTGCTTGAGCAAATTGGATCATACTTTGCTGTTTTTTTTGCCTTCCTCTGGATCAACTGTCAGTATAGGATTGTATAATTTTATTATATTTTTTCCCTTTTATTGGTTGAACTAGATCTGTGTCTTTTTGCAACCAGCCGAACTATGTAATGTGATGCGGCGTGTCCAGAATTTAATACGATTGTTTAATACTAATCTTCAGAAATCGCCTTTAGGAACAGGCACATTAATTTGAAAATCTGGGTCTTATTCTAGACACGGCCCACAACAAAGTTTTTCTTGTCAAAAGTCTTTATTTGCGATTTGTCAAAGGAGTTATACAAACATTGTAGAATAAGAACACATTGTAATTAAGGAGAGAGTTCTTTCGCATGTTAGTTATTGTAGCGTTAACTTATAACAATAACAATACGTCCTTGCTAAAAAGGTTTATAAAGATCTTGCAATATTATATTTCCGTGGTGGGATAACTTGAGGTGTAACTTAGTATCATACCAACTATATTAATATTTCCACACACAGATCTGCTTATAGAGTATTGCAGTGAAAGCTTCAATATTGTTATTCTTCGAAGATACCTGGGGTGAGATATGTATCATAAACCTATTAGCGATCCATATCACCAGGACGAAGACAAAAACTGAGTCAAAACAAGACAAAAAGAAAAAAAAAGGGGAAATAAGAGAAATAAGGGAAATAAGCGAGAGGAGGGGACAGGAGGGAGAAGGTAGGGCAAGGGAGTCTGCAGGACTAGGCCGGAGGACAACCACCTTCAGCAAGAGATGCCGCTATCGCTCCATTGGCTGGGCTACCATGGCATCAAAACCTCATTATTGAAAGTATTAGACATTGTATAAGTAATCCAAGGTTTCCATTCTTGTTCGAACTTGGTAATCGTGTCCGTTTCGATGGCCGACATTTTGGCGTGAGTCATTGCTGTGTTTGTTCTGGCGTGGACTTCCTCCACTGACAAATTTGGGGATTTCCATGCTTTGGCCATTGTTTGCTTTGCGGCTGTGAAAAGTTGTCTGATAAGTTTGAATTGTGTATTTGATACATCCACCGGTTTTAAATTGAGTAGGGCTATTTTAGGATCTAACGTGAAATTCTTCCCCAGTAAAATGTAAGCTATTTGAAAAATTTTCAGCCAAAATATTTGCGCTTTCGGGCACGACCACCAAGTGTGAAAATAGGTTCCTATATCCGTGCATCCCCTAAAGCATAGGCCTGAATAGTTGCGAGTAAATTTAGCAATTCTGGCAGGTACCAGGTACCATCTAGCAAGCACTTTGTAATTGGTCTCTGACGCTATCACATTTGGGGATGCAGTTTTGATGTTGAGCCATATTTGATTCCATTCCGATTCACTCAGTTCTGTGTTTAGGTCCTCCTCCCATCGACGCATGTATAGAAGTTTCCCTGTGTAGGGATGTGTGATTATTTGGGAGTATATGGTAGATATCAGGCCTCTAGCATGTGGATCCTTTGTACAGATGGTTTCAAAAATTGACATCTGAGTTGGCGGAGCAGGTGCATCTGCCAGGGGTTGAAAAAAGTTTTTTATTTGTAGGTACCTGAAAAGTTCCTTTTGGGGGATTCCCTGTGATTCACATAGTGTTGGGAAGGGAATAATGGAGGAAGAGTTTAGGAATTTGTATTTTTGTGTGCAATCCCTTTTCACCCATTCTTTGAATGTACCTGGGTATACCCACGCTGGATAGAATTCAGGGTTCTTGATAAATGAGAGTAATGGTGAGTGCGGGGATTGTAGACTGTACTTGGCTTTGATTTTGTCCCATAAGGATAGGGAGTGTTTAAGAATGGGGTTACATACATGTTTGCGTAATTTTGGGGAGATCCAGAGCATATTGGAGATTGAGATAGGATCGCTTTCTAGCGCTTCTATAGCCACCCATAATGGAGCTTCGTGTTTTGCGTGGTACTTCACTAAATTTGCTAGTTGTGCTGCGTTGTAGTAATGTAAGAAGTTGGGGTAACCCAGACCTCCTTTAACTTTAGGTAAATATAGGGTTTGGGGCTTAATTCTCGGTTTGGAAGAGCCCCATATGAAGGATGAAACTCTTTTTTGGATTATTCTAAAATAATGAGCCGGGATGGGGATGGGAAGTACTCTGAAGAGATAAAGTAATTTCGGCAGGATTGTCATAGCGTTTATTTTACCAAACCATGACAGCGAGAGTAGGGTCCAAGATTTCATAAGGTTTGTTATGTGTTTTAGGAGAGAGGGATAGTTAAACGAATATAGATCAGCTACTGCAGCTGTTAGGTGTATTCCTAAATATGGGATGCTTTTTGTTTGCCATTCAAACGGGAGACCTGACCTAGCGGCACTTAGTTCAATGGTGGATAATGATATGTTTAAGGCTCTACATTTTTTAGGATTTATTGCTAAACCTGAGAATGAAGCGAACTGGTTGAGGATAGGGAATAAGTTGGGGCCTGATACCTGGGGCGACGAGAGGAAAAGTAGGATGTCATCTGCATATAAGCAAATTTTGTGCTTGATACCTCCCAGTTCTATACCAAGAATTGTAGATTCAGTTCTGATCCTTTGTGCGAGGGGTTCTACAAGGAGGGCGAACAATAATGGGGATAAAGGACATCCTTGTCTAGTACCTCTTTGTATTTTGAATGTCTCTGATTTGTACCCCGCATATTTAACATATGCTTTGGGATTTTTGTACATTTCCAGAATCCACTGAATATAATTGGGTCCGAAACCCCATTTCCGCAAATTAAATGCTAGATATGCCCAGGAGACGGAATCGAAAGCCTGCTTTAAATCTAGGGAGACAAAGCACGCTGGGATTCCTCTTTTTTTAGCGATATGTGCAATTAAATTCGCCCTCCTTATATTGTCCCCCGCCTGTCTATTGGGCATGAATCCTACCTGATCGCGATGGATCAGTGTTCCAATGAATTTATTAAGACGACGCGCTAATATTTTCCCTAGTAGTTTAATGTCAACATTCAGCATAGATATTGGACGGTAATTTTCACTTAAGGTTGTATCTGTGTGAGGCTTAGGGATCATACAGATAGTGGCCATTAGTGAGTCTTGCCTGAAGGATTTCTGTTTTAATACGTCATTAAATGCATCTGCCAACCTGGGGGAGATTAAGTCCTTGAATGTTTTGTAATATCTAGCTGGGAACCCATCTGGGCCAGGCCGTTTATTCAATTTTAGGTCGTCGATGGCCTCCGCTACCTCATCTTGCGATATTGCTTCATCCAACTGTGATTTTTGGGTTTCGTTTAAGTGCGGTAATTTGATCTGTGAGTAAAAGGTTTCAGCTTCCGATTCATTAAACGAGGTTGTTTCCGAATATATTTTCTTTAAGTGTTCACTAAATTTCTTCACTATTTTGCATGGGTTACTGGAGGTATATTTATTTGCTATTTTTAATTTTATTGGGTTATAAGATTTGTTGGTCGAGTTTAGTGCTCTAGCTAGGTAAGTCCCTGATTTGTTGGCATATTTATAGAATTTGTGCTTAGACCTAAGAAGGGTTTTGTCTGCCGATTCTGTCAGGAATAGGTCATATTCTAAGCTCGCTTTATCGAGCCGCGCTTTGGATGTGGGGGTGTGATGCTGTTGGAAGGCCATATACGCTAACTCATGTTCTGTTTCAAGGGTTTTTGCTAATTGAATCCGTTTGCGCTTAAGGTTTCCTATTTGTCTCTGTAGGGTCCCTCTCAGAACCGGTTTGTGTGCTTCCCAGAGTGTGAGTGGGGAGATTTCTGGGGTTGCATTCCGTTCTAAGTATTCTTTGAAATTACGTTCTATTTCTGCGCAGTATGTTGGGTGTTTAAGCAGTATCTCCGGGAGATACCACGTTGGGTCATGGTTCTTCGGAATTGCTGAAGCTACTGTGGTAAATACTGCGTCGTGGTCCGACCAGGGGATGGGAATGATGCTGGATGCGATCACCTCCGGCAGCATTCCTGTAGTTAAAAATATGTGATCTATGCGGCTAGAGGACTGATGAGGGTTGGAATAGTAGGTGTAATTGCGTTTTGTTGGGTTAGTTTCTCTCCAGGAGTCCACCAGGTTGTATTTGGCTAACAGATTGGAAAGATTCCATTTGGATTGTTTGTTTAGGGGGGAATAGGGTGTTTTGTCTAGGAAAGGGAGGAGAACCTGATTGGAGTCTCCGCAAACAAATACGGCTCCCCTCTTATGTGTATTAATTGTTTGAAAGAGGTGTGACATAAATGCCAGTGGGTTAACATTAGGTGCGTAGTAGGACACTATGGTCACTGCCAAATCCATGATGAATCCAATCAGGATTATGTAGCGACCCTCTGGATCTTTAATTTCTGACGTCATTGTGAATGGTGTTGTTTTGTGGAATGCGATTAAGGTACCCCTCTTTTTGACAGAGGCTGAAGCCAAGTATGTTTGTGGATAGGATGCGTTAAAGTATTTTGGGGTAGTGGAAGGGGTGAAATGGGTTTCTTGTAAGCAGATTACGTGTGCTTTTTTGGACTGAAAATACCTAAAAGCTTTTGTGCGCTTTTGTGGTAGGTTTAAACCTTGGACGTTCAGAGACAGTATGTTCAACGGGGCCATGGTAGCCAAACCAATATGCCTATCTTACCGTGATTCCATGAGCTGCGGTCTCCCGACCCAATCCGTGCAGACATATAGGGAAGAGGGATAGGGGGGGGATGCAAGAAAGAAAGTGTAACAAAAGAAAGAAAAAAAGGTGCTTTAGTACATGTTACTTTGATAAGCAATAGCATTCTACCAATGCAGTCAAGTGAGTCCCGTGATGGGGAGAAAATATCCCCAACAGGGGAGAAGGTGCCCTCGTCTAGTCCCCGCATATTAGTGCGAGGACCAGAGGGGAGCTCAGTGAAGCGCATGTAGCATCCGTGTCATGGAGGCCCGCGTACTGAAATATTTTATTGTATCCATATGGGTAACTCTAATATAATGCTATAAATAAACATATTATAAGCTGAACTAGCTAGATTAACGTTTGAGCATACCTTTTAACGTGTGGGTGTCAGGGGAGACAATCTTGCTAACAGCAGCCAGTTGTGCTGACTGTGTCTTAACTTTTTAATACTAAATAAGTAAAGTGGGAGTGTTCTTGGAGAATGCGCGTGGTGTATGACCGAATGTGTTAAACTAAAACCTTGTTTTTGTACAGGAGAAAGTGATTTTGTCGTTTCATTATTATCGCCTGTAGGCAGTTATGACCAGGCTTTTTAAGGGTAACTTGCTCTGGGAGTACCCAGGGTGGGGAGGTGGCTAAAATTTGCTGTGGGCACGGGTGGCGTGCCTTGTGATTTATGAGGGGTTGCCTAAATGATCCCTTTTTCCCTTTGAGGGTGTAGGGAGTGGATGAATTGATTGTTTAAACTATGTAAATCCAAAATAAATATTAAAGTCTAAACAGAAAAACATTTAAATTGTAACATTCACTCCATTCTGGGGTATTATGATGCTGAAATGGGAGAGAAAAAAAAAGAGTGGTTAGTAACTTTATGCAGAGTTAATTCAGTCCATTGTGTCCTCTTGGTCCTGGGTCTGCGTGACAAATCTGCCCCTTTTGTGCGTCTGCTGTAGGCCGTTGTTGTGATCCTGCCGAGGTGGGCTGCTGTGGGAGGATGCAGATGCTGGTCTTCTGCGAGCCGAATTAGTTGACGTAGGGCTCTCCATCACCTTGAAATCCATCAGGGCTTGGCGTAGCTGCTCTGGGTTTCTACAGACAATTTTAGTTCCTTGTATTGTAAAGCGTAGGGAGAAGGGGAATCCCCACTGGTATTTTATATTATGACGCTGCAGTTCCAGCAGGAGAGGTTTCATGGCTCTCCTTTTGGCTATAGTTAACTGAGATATGTCTGCAAAGATCTGATATTCATATCCTTGAAATGACAGGTTTTTTTTCTCTCTAGCCGCCTCCATTATTTGTTCCTTGGTCTTATAAAAGTGGAACTTTGCTATAATGTCCCTAGGAGGGCCGTCTGCTCTTTTTGGTGTCAGTGCTCTGTGGATCCTGTCCATTTCCAATCTTTCTACCGCTATTCCTGGCACTAGTTCTTGACACAACGCCAATGCGGTGGCTTGTAAGTCTATGACTGCCTCAGGGATTCCCCTGAACCTAATGTTGGACCTCCTGTCGCGGTTCTCAAAATCTTCCTGTCTATTCTGCAAAATTTCGTTTTCCTCTTTAAGCATGTCTATTTCAGTCATGCATTCTTGTGTGTATGTCTCTATTTCATCCAATTTGGACTCTAAAACTTCTGTTCGATTTCCAATTTCTCTAATCTCTTTTGTGAGGCTAGCAGTTATTTGGTCTGAGGTAATTTTTAGGGCTTTGTGAAGCATTCTTTCAAACTGCTTCAATAAGGCTGAGGGGATTGTAGAATCCTGTTTATTAGCTGACAATATGTCTTCAACCTCTTCCTCCTCACTATCTGTGCCCAAATTACACTGTGCTGCCATCAGTTTAGCTGAAAGTGTCGCTCGTTTCATCCCCTTTCCTGAGGTGATTTTGTCTGTGGAGCCTGGCGCCTTTTTAGCTGTACTTGCGGTCTGCTGTGCTCCGCTAATGGAGGTGGTTTTATTCCTGCTCCTGGCTCCTCCTAACACCATTATGCCTTCGGGGGGTATCCCTCACCTCTCCGGGATATATATCCGTGGTACCGCTCGTTTATATCTCCGGTTACCGGGGTTATCAGCGGGTTTTTTCTCCTACACGGAGCGGAGCTTCAGCCTGACATGTCCGTCCCGCTGGGCTCCGCGCATGCGCCTCACAACAAAGTTTTTCTATCACAAGAAAAACTTTTGACTCTCTGCTGCTAAACTCCGACTCAGTCCTGGAGCTGACCAACTGCAGTTTTGCATGAGAGTTCTAGACATGATGGACGCCTCCTTTGAAGCTGTTTCTTTTTCCCATTTACACTTCAGACCTGTTCAACACAAAAATCTGTTGTCATGAGACAAATCGGTTTAATCTCTGGACAAACAGACTCGCCAAACATCTCTGGCCTCTGGAAACCCTTTTTTCTACTATCTTAGATGATCCTCATGAAGCCTTAAGAGCAAGAGAGAAGTCTTGTACATCATAATACCAAAAAATGTGGATCTGGCACTAGGGAGATTTACTAAAACAGGTGCACTCAGAATCTGGTGCAGCTTCTCACTTCAGCTTGTTCAATTATCCTTTGCCAGCTTTCAATAAAAACTGGAAGCTGATTGGTTTCTGTGCACAGCTGCACCAGATTTTGTACTCTTCAGTTTTAATAAATAAAGTCCTAGGTGTCAGATCAGATTTTTTTGGGTGTATTGATATTTTTGGAGACACCTCTCCAGGAAAGTGGTATTGGCATACATAATTAAAATAATGACTATTCCCTGATGGAGTGCTTGATTAGATTGCCCTTTAGGTGGAAATGAAACACCTGTAATAACAATGTGCCACATCTCAAAAAGTCTGAATTTGTAATGGAATAGGAATAATGGGCTTTAACCACTTGCCACCCGCCATATAGCAAAATAACAGTGGCAAAGTGGTTTAGTTATCCTGATCGGACGTCATATGACGTGATCAGGATAACTAGCCAGCGTTGCGTCGATCTGTGGTGCATTGTGTCAGTCTAACACACTGCAACTTTGATCTAAGTAAATGGTCTCTGATGGAGACGCTCAACCACATGATCAGCTGTGTATCACGGCTGATCACAGTGTAAACAGGAAAAGCTGTCTGAAAAGCATCTGTCAGACACAAGTAGAGGAGAGCCGATTGGCTTCTCCTCTGATGGGATCAATCTGTGCTGATTATCAGCACTGGACCACCAGGGATGGCAACCACTAGTTGCCACCAGGTATGCCACCCATAGCCACTAGGCATGCCAATCAGTGCCCACAATAGATGCCCATCAGTGCCAAACAATAATGCCTGCCAATCAGTGATGCCCATCAGTAGTGCCCATCCGTGCCACCTTTCAGTGCCCATCGGTGCTACCTATGTGTGCCCATCTGTGCCACCTATTAGTGCCGCATATTAGTGCCCATCCGTGCCACTTAATAAGTGCAGCCTGATAAGTGCTCAGCAGTGCAGCCTGAACAGTGCCTGTCATTGAAGGAGAAACTGTATTTGTGGGAACAAAATGATAAAAATTCAGTTTGAGTACAGTGTAGCATGACCACGCAATTGTAAAAGTGCGACAGTGCTGAAAGCTGAAAATTGGTCTGGGCAGGAAGGTGTATAAGTGCTCTGTATTGAAGTAGTTAAAGAAGTGACTGCTTAGGTCACGAAATATGTAGAGGAGAACTGTTTTTATGTTTTTATAGACGTGCACCATATTAATATTTCCAAGAAAATTGCAGAATTTTATAGCTGAATTTATTGATCCCATGCGCTTGTCTCAAACCTCAAAATTTCGGACCTAACTTGACTCTCCTCGTATCTCTATATTTCCCCCAGTAATCCCCAGGCTGACAACGGGATAGCGCCAATCCCTGGAGGCTGGCCACGCCCCCTCACAAGTACCAACTAATTGGAGAGGCACCACCTGACTTTTTATTGTCCAATAATAGGAAGCAGCCAATCCTGGGTGAGCCAGAGGAGGTAGGGGGAGCAATATGTGAGGAAATACTGTACACAACCTCCCCTTCTCACATGCTCATGCATAAGAGAACTACATGTGCTGTTAGTCACTGAAGTGGGGGTGCAGCAACACAAGTTTTTTTTGTAATGTATCACTTGTTAACACTGTTGGAAAGCATAGAGGATTTTAGAGTGCTGGTTGATTCTTTTTTGGCAAGACTGGGAACAGATGGCTTTTGCTGCTTTACTGTATTAGGTAAACTGCTTATTTTACGTTTGATTTTTCAGGTTTACAACCATTTTAATGAGTGGTAAAGAAAACAAGATTTTTCTTTCATCCTTACCCCTCTGTGTTGTGATCTACTCCCAAGTAATGCTTTTCGTTGAAACTTTCTTACTTACTTTCGTACTTTGTGGAGACGGGAGCTCTGGATGCATGTTTTTGCAGTTTAATAATGTTAGGTATTTTAGTTTACAAAACCTATATTGTTGTTTATTTATTTTCTTTTTTTCTTGTATCATTACTTGCCAGAATCATGTCATGTTTTAAATCAATACATTTAAATTACATATGTTTATGTCCCGTTGTTCTCAAAAGGAAAAACTGTAACGGTAAATGTGCTAGCTGCCTCCAAAAGGCAGCAATATTATGGAATCTCTTGTGGCACTAAGTATACTTAGTGTATGTGCCAAGCAAACAACTTCACAAACAATAGTTGTCTTGTCAGGGTATGGCTGTCTTACTGTGTAGAACTCATCTTTTCTTTTTTCTTTTTTAGGAAGTGTGAATTAAGACAGTGTTGCTGCTGTCCCTTAAAGCTTTCTTGTCCATTAACTGCATGATGCTGAATCTCTTAAGCTTTGCTGAGAGCTGGTGAGAAATGAATAACAACTAAAATAGCTTTTTTAGCTTAAGACACTGAAACTAAGCGATTTAAGCCTTGGTTTAAAGGTAACTTGACCAACACATTACCAATGATGGACATTTTCCGTTTTCTGTTTCATCCCTGCTTTGGTGGTCCATAGTGTCCTGTGTCACTATACCACTTTGTTAGGAGGAAACCAACCTAGTCATTGTCTCAACAACCTAATACTTCAAAATCTTCAGAATAGATGTTGTATGAAGCATGGCGTAAACCCAAAAACTGATAGATTAGAACTTTGGGATCGGGTAACTTGCTGCTTGAGTTGGTATGTGTGTTACCATGCCAGATATTAATGCAATTAATTTATAGTTCTGAAGCAAAGGCAAAGTTAATCATTGTCTGTCGGTTTCTTTTGTCAAGAAAGGCCAAGCTGTACTGCAATTTTTAGTTGGCAGCGGCATTATTATGTTGTGTATTTATTTTTTTACTTGCTTATTACAAGTACTTATATAGCTCTGTCAATTTATGCAGCGCTTTAAAAAGATACAGTACCTTGAAAAGGCATTAATACCCCATGAAATTTTCCACATTTTGTCATGTTACAATGTAAATGTATTTTATTGGCACATAATTGTAAAGTGGAAGGAAAATGATAAATGGTTTTATTTTTTTAATTTTTTTTTACAAAAGTGTGGAGTGCATTTGTATTCAGCCTCCCTGAGTCAGTACTTTGTAGTACCACCTTTTGTTGCATTTACAGCTGCAAATCTTTTTGGGGATGTCTATACCATCTTAGCACATCTAGAGAAGGACAATTTTGACCATTCTTCTTTGCAAAATAGCTCAAGCTATGTCAGATTGGATGGAGAGCGTCTGTGAACAGCAATTTTCAAGTCTTGCCACAGACTCTCAATTGGATTTAGGTCTGGGCTTTGACTGGGCCATTCTAACACATGAATATGCTTTGCTCTAATCCATTCCATTGTAGCTCTGGCTGTATGTTTAGGGTTATTGTCCTGCTCGAAGGTGAACCTTTTTCCCAGTCTCAAGTCTTTTGCAGACTCCATCCATCTTCACATCAACTCTGACCAGCTTCCCTGTCCCTGCTGAAGAAAAGCATCCCAAAACATGATGCTGCCACCACCATGTTTAACAGTGGGGATGGTGTGTTCAGGATGATGTGCAGTGTTAGTTTTGCGCCACACATAGCATTTTGCTTTTAGACCAAAAAGTTCAATTCTGGTCTCCTCTGACCAGAGCACCTTCTTTCACAGGTTTGCTGTTTACATGGCTTCTTGCAAACTGAAAACAGGACCTCTTATGACTTTCCGTTAACAATGGCTTTCTTCTTGTCAGTCTTCCATAAAGACCAGATTTCTGGAGTGTACAACTAATAGTTGTCCTGTGGACAGATTCTTCCACCTAAACTGGGCATTTTTGCAGATCCTCCAGAGTTACCATGGGCCTCTTGGCTGCTTCTCTGATTAATGCTCTCCTTACCCGGCCTGTCAGTTTAGGTGGACGGTCATGTCATGGTGGGTTTTCAGTTGTGACATACTCTTTCCATTTTAAGATGATGGATTGAACAGTGCTCCATGAGATGTTCAAAGCTTGAGATATTTTTTTAATAACCTAATCATGCTTTAAACTTCTTCACAACTTTATCTCTGACCTATCTGATGTGTTCCTTGGCCTTCATGATGCTGTTTGTTCACTAAGGTTGTCTAGCAAACCTCTGAGGGCTTCACAGAACAGCTGTATTTACACTGAGATTAAATTACACACAGGTGGACTCTATTTACTAATTAGGTGACATCTAAAGGCAATTGGTTCCACTAGATTTGAGTGAGCGGTATCAGAGTAATGGGGGCTGAATGCAAATACATTTTTATGTACCACTTTGTGTTGGTCTATCACATAAAATACATTGACGTTGTTGACATTTATTGGTTGTAACATGACAAAATGTGGAAAATTTTAAGGGGTATGAATACTTTTTTAAAGCACTGTATATTTTTACATTGACATCAGTCCCTGCCCCAAAGGAGCTTACAATCTGAGGTCCCTAACTTACATTTAAACACATACTAGGGCCAGTTAACCAATTAACATATCAGCATGTATTTTTGAGGGAGGAAACTGGAGAACTGGAGGAAACTCACGCAAGCACAGGGAGCACATGCAAAGTCCAGGCAGGTAGTGCCATGTTTTGAGATTCGAACCTTGTGATGATGAGCAAAAATGCTTACCTTTTAGCCACTGTACTGCATTTCTTTTTTCTATTCTATATAAATCAGCATCAGTGTTATTTAATCATTTGCAGACTGCGCTGTAGCCAAAAGACGGCTACAACTCAGTCCTCTGGTTCTGGGAGGCCAGCCGTGAACATCCTCCCAGAACCCCGCCCTCTCTGCGGGATGTACTGGGTGGGCTCTGTGACCACTGTGTCCTTTTGGACACAGTTAATCACACAATTTGGGGTAAAGGGCCAATCGCAGCTGCCTTTTACCATATGATTAGATGTGTCCAATCACAGCTGATCATATGTAAACAGACTTGCCGGTTATCGGCAGTCCTTTTTCCTCACACGCTGTGTCTGTGTGAGGAAAGGAGAGACAATAACTGACTGTAACGGGAGGGCCTGTGGAACCCAGAATCCCTTAGAAAGTATGGGATACCCTTGCTTTAGCTCCCCATGCACCTCTTATGTCTAAATCACCCTGTGTCTATTAGGGGCACAGGATGAGCAAGAAAATAATGGGCATTAAGAATGTGTCTTGGATTACTTAAAATGGGACTGTGATATTTATCCACAATATCTCCCAGGATATATGCCATATTAGAAAGAGTGACTCGTCCATGCTGTTGGGACATATACTGTAAGGCAGGGGTCGACAAATCCCGGGCGCCAGGTCGCCATGGCGACTAGAAATAGGGTCCTGGCGACTTGGCTTGGAAGGGGGGGCAAAAAAAAAAAATTTTTTTTTTTTTTTTTTTTTTTGCTGGCACCATCTGGTGGTGAGCCATTGGTATTACAAGTTATTACCACCAGATGTGTAAGCTGGCGCCATCTGGTGGTGGCCGTTGGTATTACAAGTTAAGTATTACAAGTTAAACAGCAATTCTAATGTAATTTTTCACTATTTTCACTGCCATCTTCTTCCCTCTAATTAGAACCCCCAAACATTATATATATTTTTTATCCTAACACCCTAGAGAATAAAATGGCGATCGTTGCAATACTTTCTGTCACGCTGTATTTGCGCAGCGGTCTTGCAAGCGCACTTTTTTGGGGACAAAATTACACTTTTTTTAATAAAAAAATAAGACAACAGTAAAGTTATCCCCATTTTTTTTAATATTATGAAAGATAATGTTACGCCGAGTAAATTGATACCCAACATGTCAAGCTTTAAAATTACGTCCGCTCGTGGAATGGCGTCAAACTTTTACCCTTTAAACGTCGCCTATGGAGATTTTAAAAAAACTCTACAGGTTGCATGTTTTGAGTTACAGAGGAGGTCTAGGGCTAGAATTATTGCTCTCACTCTACCAATCGCGGCGATACCTTACATGTGTGGTTTGAACACCGTTTACATATGCGGTCGCTGCTCATGTATGTGTTCGCTTCTGCGCGCAAGCTCGTCGGGACGGGGCGCGTTTTCTGGCTCCTAAGTTTTTTAGCTGGCTCCTAGATTCCAAGCAAATTTGTCAACCCCTGCTGTAAGGAGATGCTGATGTCATCACCTCCAGCCACCTGTCTGTTATAATGTAAAAGAGTCTAGGATAGCTTCTAAGGGTCTTTCATTGTAGCTTGTGCTAATTGACCCTGTAATTGTGTGAAGGAGTTATGTGTTGATCGTGATAATGTTGATTGTGTCTTCTGAGCTACTAGACGGCAAGTTTAGCCTAAAGGTCATGCCTCTGAGTCATCTTGGCTGCTTAAAGGGTTTAGTTAATTAGACCATGTTAATTTGGGTCTGGTTACATGAGCAGGGATATGTATGCACCTCCTCGTTTACTGTATACAAGCCTGTAGTCTTTCAATAAAGATTGTGATTCCTGCTTGAACCTCCTACAGAGCTTTGTCTCGTATTTGGGGGAGAATTATTCGTTTGGATCTCTTGTTCGCCTGACTGGAGGGTCGGTAGCTGCCTTGTGTTTGGGAATGGAATATCCTAAACAACTTTAACCCCTTTCATACACAGGGTGTCATTACACTGACAAAGGTTGTTAGTACATTATTTACACTGATAATCAGAATCCGGGCCCTGATCATCAGGTGCAGCCACATCAGTATAGAAGAAAAATTACTTACCGGTATTTGCAAAATGTTATAACAAACTAAAAAAAAATCTACACATTTTCTGTCTTTTCTTGTTTGTTTAGCAAAAAAATAAAAAACCCAGTGGTGATAGATCTTTATTTTAGTGGTATTCTATCTGTCTCAAAAAATTGATAAAAACCTGATTTGGTTACAATGTTGCATGACCGCACAATTGTCATTCAAAGTTTGACAGCACTGAAAATTGGCATGGGCAGGAAGGGGGTGAAAGTGCTAGGTATTGAAGTGGTAAAACAGCACTGTGTTTGATTGTGGCCATATTTTATTACTGCCCTGCCTCCCTACTATCAATGATGATTGCAGTAGCATACATATAAGCCTCACAATTGGTTTGTATTCTGCTTTGGATTCAAAGTTTCTTTTCTCTATTGACATGTGTTGTCTGTTTATAAATGTTTTGTGTCTGTTTTCCTAGGCTGTGAAAATCCTAATCGTCGCTTGTCTTTCTGATATCAGCAGTCGTCTGTTATATGGTTGCAGAAGCTAATTACTGGGTGACTGTTTCTGACAGCGCTAATCAAAACTGCATTTTCTCATTAATTGTTGATCCAGGCAGAAAAGATTGTAAAATTATCCTTAGTGTGTGTAATAAAAGGATGGGAGAAGTGGGGAAAATGACTTTGTGATATTTAGAATGATGTGTATGGGCTTTGAGAATGCATTTGTATATGTTGGCTTCTTCATTGTACCCCCTGACATCCCTTAACCACTTAACCCCGGACCATATTGCTGGTCAAAGACCAGAGCACTTTTTGAGATTCGGCACTGCGTCGCTTTAACTGACAATTGTGCGGTCATGCGACGTGGCTCCCAAACAAAATTGGCGTCATTTTTTCCCCACAAATAGAGCTTTCTTTTGGTGGTATTTGATCACCTCTGCGGTTTTTAGTTTTTGCGCTATAAACAAAAATAGAGTGACAATTTTGAAAAAAAAAATATTTTTTACTTTTTGCTATAAGTATCCCCCAAAAATATATTAAAAAACTTATTTTTTTCCTCAGTTTAGGCCGATACGTATTCTTCTACACATTGTTCGTAAAAAAAAATCGCAATAAGCGTTTATTGATTGGTTTGCGCAAAAGTTATAGCGTTTCCAAAATAGGGGGCATTTTTATGGCATTTTTATTAATATTTTTTTTTTCTAGTAATGGCGGCGATCAGCGTTTTTTGTTTTTTTTTGGTACTGCGACTTTATGGCGGACACTTCGGACACTTTTGACACATTTTTGGGACCATTGGCATTATTATAGCGATCAGTGCTATAAAAATGCATTGGATTACTATAAAAATGCCACTGGCAGTGAAAGGGTTAACACTAGGGGGCGGGGAAGGGGTTAGTATGTTCCCTGAGTGTGTTCTAACTGTAGGGGGGGATGGCCTCACTAGGGGAAATTACTCATCTTCTGTTCATACATTGTATGAAAGAAGATCAGCATTTCTCTCCCTGACAGGACCGGGAGCTGTGTGTTTACACACACAGCTCCCGGTCCCCACTCTGTAACGAGCAATCGCGTGCGCCCGGCGGCGTTCGCGCCCGCCAGGCACGGGAGTCGTGGGTGAGCAGGCCCTTAGTGGCCTGCGCAAGAGCCAACGTTATATTACGTGCTCTCGCGCAGGGGAGCCGACATGCCGCCGTAAAACAACGGCGGCAAGTGGTTAAAGGGGTTGTATAGGTTCGATTTTTTTATTTAATAACAAAAATGTCATACGTGCCTCCACTGTGCAGTTCGTTTTGCACAGAGTGGCCCCGATCCTGCTGTTCTGCAGGCCCCAGGGCGGCTGTCTCAGGTCCTCCCCGCTAAAGCTAACCTCCTCTGGGAAGCTCTTTCCCAAGGGGGTTAGCTTGCGGGTGCGCTCCCGTGTCATACAGTTGGCATCCATAGACGCTGAGTGTATAACTCGGTCCCGCCCCCGACGACTACGTCATTGGATGTGATTGACAGCATCGAGAGCCAATGGCTGCGCTGCTATCAATCTAATCAACGGCCAGACTCCGTGGAGTAGAGGACGCCAGGGGACGCGCAAAGCAGGTGAACGGGCTCAGGTAATTAAAACGGGGGGGGGGGGCAATAAATGAGGCAGCATGGCACTAAGTTCATGCTTGTCTTTTGCAAGCTATGCGCATAGGGTATGTATACTCGCAAAGGAAACTACGGTAGTGAGTTACTTGTTTTATAGTTTTATGCTATGAGGCTTCCTTGGTTTTTCCTTGCATTAAAACTTGGATAACTGGAGAGTGACCATTGAGACCAGAGTTGGATGTGCCTTGTTTGCTTTGTCTACCTTAAGCTTTTTTGTATTACGCAAGAGTCAAATTTTTCTGGTAAACTTGTGTAGTGTGGCATGTAGTAGAGGATCACAGTGGTGAAGTGGATCACAACCTGATAATCAACACCTGTTTTGTGGTGTTGTGGCACTTTATGGCAACGTTTTTGGCAGCCTTATATCCCACACTGGATATGTCCTGCATATAATTTTTTTGTGATCTAGTTCTCTGAGTTTTTTTTGCTTATTGGTTGTTATATGTCAATATTTAGAAAGCGCTGCATGATTTTCTCAAATCTATTTTACTAATAATATATTTTTGTGCTAGCAGATACACATGTGCATTTACTCTAGCATGATTTCATTGTTTGATTTTGGCAATTGTTTGCGGTACCACGGCAAACTCAGTCCGAAATTTAGCCCCCCTCCTCCTTCCCCCGCTGCCGCGCAATTCACAAAGTGCAGCAAGACTTTACTGTAGGTTTACCTTAGCCGAGATGGCGGCGGCAGCACCAGTGAGCCGATTGAAAAATCGGCTCGGATGAAGACACCGCTGGATTAGTGTCCTAATATGAAAAATCAGCAGCTATTTTTCAGATTTTTTTTTCTGAAGGAGCCTGGAGCTCCGCTTTAAAGATCTCAGTTCAACACTCAATAGTTTTCCTTTGTAGATCAATCTTAATACCAGCACCATCTTACAATAAAAGTCAATTGATAAAACTGTATAAAAAAATGTTTCCCTATTGCTTTTGTCTGCAATAAGAAATCTGAACTGTCATTGAAAATTAATGAGTTGGTATCTTGTGATCTGCAGTGACTTTTAGTGTTTCTAACCATGAACTAAGTGTTTTATTAATTTTATTTTAAATTTGCTTGCTTTAAAGTTCTTAAAGGGATTGTAAAGGTAAAAGTTGTTTCACCCTAATTAAGGTGAAAAAAACATCTGCAGATTAGAGGCCCCCCGAACCCCCCCTTTTCTTACCTGACCCCTCGAAAGTCCCACGCTGTGAACGTGCAGGCTTCTCGGCCGTCTTCCCGGCTCGTTCATTGGTTGATTGAAAGCAGCACAGCCATTGGCTCGCACTGCTGTCAATCACATCCAATGACGCGGCGCGCCAGCGGATGGGGCCGAGTGATACATTTGGCGGCTATGGCCTCCGGCTGTATTACGGGAGCGCGCCCGCAAGAACTCAACACCATGCTCGCTCGAAGGTATTGAGTCCTTGCAGGGGGGGGCGGGACAGCCGCCGAGGGACCCCAGAAAAACAGGTTCAGGGCCACTCTGTGCAAAACGAGCTGCACAGTGGAGGTAAGTATAACATGTTTGTTAATTGTGAGAAAAAAAAACAGCGCCACAATACTAATAAATTATTCCTATAATAGCGTGAAAAAAAAAAAAAACAACAAATATAACCCTCTGAGGGTCTACACAACTGCTGAACACTTATAGTGATACACCACACCTACTGCAATATTAATTTTGTGAAAATAGTGCAGCGCGGCGTATCTATAAATCTTATATAAACAAATAATTATACATTCGTTTTTTTAAATTGAACTTATTTTTTTAAGGGGTTGTAAACCCTCACATATACCCAGTGAAGTGACTAACCTCAGATGATACACAGAGATTAAACAAATCCTCCTACATAGTTTTTGCTTGTATATGTGCAGTGTTTCCTTTTCTACTCTCTTTGAAAACTGCAGAATATGTTTGAAATATTTCATCTTGTTTTAGCAGTGGGTGTGGTGTCTGGGCATATACTGTGTGTGTGAGCTGATTGGAGGAAAGGCACCCCCCTCCGCAGAGGAAGGAAGGAACATGCAGAGCTGTATTCTGAACAGACAAGCTCTCTGCTAATCTACCTCTAAGCTCCCTCCCCAAAAACAAATTTTCAGCTGCTGTTATCTCATGTGTCAGAGAGCTTGTCAGTAGTGGCTCTGCTGATAACAGAGGAACAGAGCACCAGACAGAAATGTCACTCAGCGCTTTGGAGAGAGATACTGTAAGTAAACTCTACAGATTTATGTCACTAGGTCAGCTTTCATGAATGGGGTTTACAACCACTTCAAGGAAGAGTTCCTCCAATAAAAGCTTTTTAACCTGATCGTCCTTTGGAGAAGTTGTGGGTGGGTCTTCAGTTAGAAATATTTCAATAGATATTTAACAGGATGCACATTAAAGTAAATACCCCACAGGATCCCCTCTTGTGATGTTTAATGTCTACCTACTCAGCATGTATAGCATCTAGGCTTCTCATGCACATTTTTTTCGTATTTGGCCAATTCACATCTATGTGCTGCAGTTTACAGTGAAAGGGAAACTATATGGGCCCATACATGCATTATTACATGTGTGTAGCATGCACATGGAACAGTGTGAATCCAGCCTTACCCCTTCCTTTTTTATCTTCTGTGTCTTACTTTGAAAGGAGGCTTTATTTTTTTTCCTTGTTCCTGTCAAAGGATGTCTAGCAATCACAGGTTGTGAAATATGGAGGTGTTTTGAGAAATGTATCAAAGAAAATATTTAACACATCAGGATGTGTCAGTGTATGGAATAAAACGGTTTCTCGCTTTCGCTCTTCCTTTGAGCTTTTGGGTTTCTTGCTTGAACAGTGGAAAGTGAAGGGTAGGTGTGTTTGTTTTAAATCATCCCATTACAGTGAGTTAACCTCTGTTACCTAAATGAAAATTGTATAAACTTGAGGTTTCCTTTGATGTAGTTGCTTAGTAACAGGCAGCAGGTATCTGTAAAACAATGAATAGACTGTCACTGATAGGGGTATTAGAAAGTGAGATGTTTAGCCACACTTTGCTACATACCATTATTTCTCTGAGCTTTTGTAATAATCACTAAGCAATATTTATGGCTTTGTTACATGTAACTGCTCTTCACAAAAACAATCCTCTTATTTAAGGCTATCAATTGAAGTACAGTAACTGCACATATTCGACATCAAGTCCACAAACGAATTGTCTGCAATAAATGTAATCTTTCAAAATAATCCACTTATACTTTATCAGGTGATGCTAATATGTAAATGACCTATACCGTTTGATAGCAATTCTGTGCACATGATTATTAAAAAATAAATACAGAGTGTGCACATCTATCTCTTGATGGGTGGCATTTCCTGTTACGTTATGTATATGTCCTTCATTGTTCCTCCTGCTTTTTTTTTTTTACTGCATATCTAGCTTGATTATTATTATTCAGGATTTATATTGCGCCAAACATTTTCACAGCACTGTACAATAGGGAGACTGTACAATTACAATGCAGTTTAATAAAGAAGGAAGAGGAGGACCCTGCTCATGGAATTTATAATCTAAAGGGACTGGCCTAGAATTTTAGGTAGAGCTTTATATACACAAGTATACAGTTCTTCAGTAAACATGTTTAATGCTTTACATATATAGTGGGGAAAATAATCCCTTGCAGATTTTGTAAGTTTGCCCACTCAGAAATTAAGGGTCTATACATTTTTATCAAAACCAAAGAAAATTCCCAGCTCAACTGTCCAGTCAGGCTGCTACTGTAGGGCTTGAAGAGCAATCATTAGATACAGGTTACATCGTGTGAGTACGTGGATATCCTTTTGGTCCTCCTACCCTCCATGTGAACTTCACCAGTATGCTTCACTGTGAACTTGCTGTTTTGACCCAGATCTGTGATCGTAGTGACCTGGATCTGTCATTACATACAAAATATCTTCACTTTAAACAGTGAATATCACCACAAGCCTGCATGACTTAAGTGGTATGTTCCCCTTTAAGTCCACTGTTTGTGGTAAGCCTTTACACAGTCGTGGTGGTTCTCGTTGCAAGTTCCTCCTTTTTGTCATGTTTCCATTGATGCTTAATGTTTCTATTGACGCCTCAGTGATGTCAACTTACTGACAGTGTGCATTTACATCAGGACTGTTTGATTCAATCCTTCCCCTCGTTTTGTGTCCTTTTCTTTTCACATCGGTGGACATTATTTTATTTACATTTTTTGTTTTCCAATTGTTGACTCACCTTTTATATCCAATTTGTGTTTTCACACTTGTACTGTGTCATCACTTATATTTGGTCACACAATTATTTTTTACAATTTTTGTGATTGTATATATTTTGTGCTGTATTTTCTTTGTGGGTTACTATTTGCTATTTGTCTTTGGCTGTGCTGGCTACTTTATATACTTTATTTTGAGCAACAGTGCGGTATATATTTTTTATTTATATTTTGAAGAGCCAGCCTTGTACCAACCGAATTGACCTGATTAACAGTTTGTGTTAAAAACAGGGGTTTAGATGGCACACATTTGCAAATACATGCGTAAGCTGCGGAGGCTGCGACAAGGCACCCCATTACTATCTGCAGTCCTAACTCTATACATTTTTCACAACTCCATAGTAAAAGCACATGCCTAGGAAGAGGGCAGGTGAGCCTGGGCACAGGGGCACACTGGACATCCAGCATATAGCACAATGGCAGCAAAGGTGTCCAGTGTGTCCCTTACCAGTATTCCAACAAAATACAAACAAATTGCCATTGCCCTCACCTACAGTTGTATTCAAAATTATTCAACCCCCACTGAAATTGATTGTTTTGGCCAGTTTGACATTGATTTTGATCATTCAGTCATCCTGCTTACAATTAAATCAAAGAGGCACGTGTAGGTCAGACAAATATAACATAACATTTATAATGAAATAACCACAAATGTCTTTTTTGTGCTCACATCATTATCAGTTTTATTCAACCCCCAAGTGACATTCAATCTTAGTACTTAGTACAACATCCTTTTACAGTTATAACAGCTTTTAAATGTGAAGCATAGCTTGACACAAGTGTCTTGCAGCGATCTACGGGTATCTTCGCCCATTCGTCATGGGCAAAAGCCTCCAGTTCAGTCACATTCTTAGGCTTGTGCACTGCAACTGCTTTCTTTAAGTCCCACCAGAGGTTCTCAATCGTATTTAAGTCTGGTGACTGCGATGGCCACTCCAAAATGTTCCAGCCTTTAATCTGCAACCATGCTCTAGTGGACTTGGAGAGGTATGCTTGGGATCCTTGTCCTGTTGAAAGGTCCAACGTCTCCAAGCCTCAGGTTTGTGACGGACTGCATCACATTGTCATCCAATATCTCCTGGTACTGAAGAGAATTCATGGTACCTTGCACACGCTGAAGCTTCCCTGTACCTGCAGAAGCATGATTGACCCCCCGCCATGCTTCACAGTAGGCAAGGTGTTCTTTTCATTATAGGCCTTGTTTTTCCTCCTCCAAACCTAGAGTTGATCCATGGGCCCAAACAGTTCTAATTTTGTTTCATCAGTCCACAGAACACAATCCCAAAACTTCTGTGGTTTGTCCACTTGACTTTTGGCATACTGCAGTCGACTCTTCTTATTCTTTGGAGACAGAAAGGGGGTGCGCCTGGGAGTTCTGGCATGGAGGCTTTCATTATGCAGTGTGCGCCGTATTGTCTGAGCAGAAACTTCAGTACCCACATCTGACAAATCTTTTCTCCGTTCCTCAGCAGTCACACAGGGACTTTTCTCCACTCTACGCTTCAGGTAGCACACAGCAGTCGAAGTCAGCATCTTCTTTCTGCCACGACCAGGTAGCGTTTCAACAGTGCCCTTTGCCTTGAATTTGCGAATGATGCTTCCTATGGTGTCTCTTGGTATGTTTAACATCTTTGCAATCTTATAGCCATTGCCCTTCCTGTGAAGAGTAATCACCTCTTCTCTTGTCTTCCTGGACCATTCTCTTGACTTCACCATGTTTGTAACCACACCAGTAAATGTCTAGAAGGAGCTGAGTATCAGTCATTTTAAAGCTGCCTAATTGGTGCTTATTAGGCTTTATTGCTGCTCCCTGACATCCACAGGTGTTTTCAATACCTGATTGAAAACACTTCAATGAACCTCTGTTCTTCAGAGTGGTCTTTAAGGGGTTAAATAATTGTGTAAATGAATTCACAAAAGAAACATTTACTACTGCATTTACTACTGTATTACAAAACCAATTGATCTCATTTTAGTTGCATATGGTTCTTTAAGAAGTCCTTGTAGGATTTCATTCTAAATACAATTACAAATGTACACTAAATTCCCTAAAACCCTTTACAGCATTGGGGGGTTGAATAATTTTGAACAAAACTGTATAACGGGCCTTCACAGCAAGAATCACATGGAAGGGCAATGCATGTAAAACAAAACCAAAGAAATTTCCCAGCTCAACTTGCCAGCCAACCTGCTACCAACCGATCTAACTTGTCTAACAGTTTGTTTTAAAAACATGGGTTTAGACAGAATATGTACCAAAAATCCTGAAAAAAAACGCATGATACAAATGTTATGTGTTGAGTTGCAGTTTAGTGGGTAAAATAAGTATTTGATCCCCAAGCAAAACATGACTTAGTACTTGGTGGAGAAACACTTGCTGGCAAGCACAGAGGTAAGATGTTTCTTGTAGTTGGTGACCAGGAGGGATTTTTGTCCACTCTTCTTTATAGATTTTTTTTATAAATCCTTAAGGTTTCTTGGCTGTCACTTAGCAAATTGAACTTTCAGCTCCCTCTATAAATGTTCTATAGGATTAAAGTCTGGAGACTGACTAGGCCACTGCATGACCTTAATGGGCTTCTTCTTGAGCAACTCTTTTGTTGCCTTGGGTAATGGTCATGCGGGAAGACCTATCCATGACCCATCTTCAGTGTTCTGGCTGAGGGCAGAAGGTTCTCATCCCAAATTTTACAATACATGACCCCGCCCATATCTTTAGCAAAGAAACCGCCCCAAAGCATAATGTTTTTACCTCTGTGCTTGACTGTAGGGATGGTGTTTTTAGGGTTATTGTCAGCATTTTTCTACCTCCAAGCAAGTCGAGTTAATGCTAAAGATCTCAATTTGGTCTCATCTGACCACAGAAATTTCTTCCAATCCTTCTCTGAATCCTTTAGATGTTCATTTGCAAACTTCAGATGGGCCTATACATGTGACTTCTTGAGGAGGTGCACCTTGCGGTTACTTCAGGATTTCAATCCATGGCTGCGTATTGTGTTGGCAATGGTTTGTTTGGTGACTGTGGTCCCAACTGCTTTGAGATCATTCACAAGC
This sequence comes from Rana temporaria, assembly GCF_905171775.1. NCBI lineage: Eukaryota > Metazoa > Chordata > Amphibia > Anura > Ranidae > Rana > Rana temporaria. The sequence continues at coordinate 238,401,232 of NC_053490.1, read as the reverse complement.
TCCCCTCATGTAGTTCTGGGCTGATCCCTCACCTTTCTCATGGTTTTCCTTATTCCATAAGGCAAAACCTTGCCTGGAGCTCCAGACCGAAGGCGATTGATGTGTTTTGTATTTTTTCCATTTGCGAACAATCGCTCCAACAGTTGTCCCCTTCTCACCAAGCTTCTTGCTGATGGTCTGTATCCCATTACAGCCTTATGCAGGTCTACAATCTTGTCCCTGATGTTCGTTGACAGATCTTTGGTCTTGCGTACAAAAAGACACCTGTCCACAAAATCTTTCTTCCATTCAAACCTCACCATCATGGTGAGGTTTGAATGGAAGAAAAAGATTTTGTGGACAGGTGTCTTTTTATACACACGACGGGTTGTCGTTAGGAGCATCTTGTTTAATTGACAGGACTAATCTGTGGTTTGTAGGGGATCAAATACTTATTTTACTCACTAAACTACAACTCAATTTATAACATCTGTATCGTGTTTTTCTGGATTTTTTTATCATATAAAATACACCTATGATAACCATTATAGACCCTTAATTTCGTTGTAAGTGGACAAACGTACAAAATATGCGGGGGATCAAATAATTATACTCCCCACTGCATATATATATATATAATATATATATATTATGGCCGAAACAACAAATTGATCGACAACTAATCGATTATGAAATTAATCGATTACAATTTTCATAAATGATTAATCAACCAGTAACCTAATAGGGTTAAAAAAACTAAAATTAGCCCTTTATAGTACAAAAAAGCAAATCACTACTGTAAATATTACTTTCACTGTCCCACGGTAAAAAAATGGACCCCTTACAGTAGTGATTATTTGCTCTTTTTGTACTTTTTTTTTTTTAACCCCATTATGTTACTAAACATCTCAGGCCTGGGTTCACGCCTTTTTGGTGCTTTTTGCAGAAACACACTACAGTTCATTTACATGTTTTCCTATGGGACACGTTCACATCCATGATTTTTTTTCAGCTACTGCGTATTTGGAAAGGGCAAGGAGTTTTTAACGCAAAATGGTGCTATTTTTTTGTTTTTTGGTTCAATAGACTTCAATGGAGAAGCTTCAGAAAAGCATGTAATGTGTTTTTGCGGCAATTTGTGTTTTGTAATTGGCCCAAAATAATTATCCGATAAATCAAAACCATAATTGGCCAACTAATCGATTATGAAAATAATCGTTGCAGCCCTAATATATATATGCTTAAAAAATAACTCCACTTTTGTTGAGTAAAAAAACATTCCCTTCTTGGTGATCTATGTACATTTCAGGGATTTTTCAGAAGAAATGTTATTTTTTTTTGCCCGTATCCATGTGCAATTTGAATGGGAGTGACTCTTAGCTTTTATATTGCGCCAAAAGTTTACCCAGCGCTTTACAATATAAAGGGGGGCAGTACAGTTGCAATAAAGTTCAATACAGAAGGAATAGGAGGGCCCTGCTCATGGTGGAAATTACAATATAAAGGCTCTGAGGAGAGTGTCGCGGTCTAAATCACTTTAGACGTAATAAACTATTTGGTAGTATCTTTTCATTACTGAAATGTTTGTTACAAACGATATGAGGATGTCCAAAATCATATATGTATCTTAGGGCCCATTCACACCTAAGCGACAAAACGCCCGACGCGGGACGCTTCTGTCGCTTGAGGGGAGAATTCCCATTGCCGTCTATGGAGATGGTTCACATCTCATAGACGCGCAACGCCTGTCGCCTGAAAAAAAGTCCCGGACCCTTTTTTTCACGCGACAGGCGCGTTTTCCCATAGACAGCAATGGGAATACTTTAGGAAAAAAAAAAAAAAAGATACATTTGTAATCGTGGCAAATCTGCCGCTACACGCGTACGCGGCTGTCGCTTAGGTGTGAATGCAGCCTTAATGCAGACTTCTGGGAAAATCAGTGAGCCAATCTTGCAAACAGGTATTTTTGGGAGGCATTTCGTACACCATCTGTTTTATAGAGAGCCTCCAGGTTCCCATATTGAAATGTATTTACAGAAAATGACAGCACTCTAGCTTAAAAAGGAAAGGTCGTTTTTAAAGTGGTTGTAAACCCTCTGGGGGAAGTTACACCTACAGGTAAGCCTAGATTAAGGCTTATCTGTAGGTGTTTGCAATACCTCCTAAACCTACATGGTTTAGGCGATATTTGCCCATAAGAAAACACTGATGTCTAGGGCGCAGGCGCACTGAAAATGCCGGTTTTATGAATCGATTTTGACGATTTGGCAATCATCGCCGCTCCGGCTAATCGCAGACCCGGAGCGGCGATACCCGGAAGTAACCTTCCGGAGAGATGTCTGCGGCCGGATGGGGAGACGAGGACGGCTTCGGGTTCTTCGATCTAAGGTAAGTAATTCATAATGAGCTAGTATAGTCATACTAGCTCATTATGCCTGTGTCTTGCAGGGTTTTTTTTTGGGGGGGGGGGGGTTTACAACCACTTTAATAAGGCTGTATTACAATATGGCTTGTGTCACAAATGTGTATGATATATTATTATTTTTTGTTATTTTCAATATTTTTTTCCAACGAAAGTGCAGTTACAGTACCTGTTGCCGAGAATGTGTTTCCAGCACGACAGCATCGTGCTGATTCTCGGCGACAGGGTGCCGACATCTCGCACTCGCTGGAATAGACAAAGCACATTCCAGCAAGCGCGTCATAGAAGCGACGGGGATCCGACTTGGATTCCCGCCAATTCTAGCTGCGGCGTTTGGTATAAATCTTGAGGGGGAACTCCACGGCAAATTTTAAAAAACTGCATGGGTTCCCCCCCAGGGGCATACCAGGCCCTTAGGTCTGCTATGGGTTGTAAGGAGACCCCCCCTACGCCGAAAAACCGGCGTGAGGGTCCCCCCACAATCCATACCAGACCTGTATCCAAAGCACGCTGCCCGGCTGGTCAGGAAAGGAGTGGGGACGAGCGAGCGCCCCCCCCCCCTCCGAGCCGTACCAGGCTGCATGCCCTCAACATGGGGGGGTTGGGTGCTCTGGGGCAGGGGGGCGCACTGCATGTTGATAAGGACAGGGCCTCTTCCCGACAACCCTGGCCGTTGGTTGTCGGGGTCTGCTGGCGGGGGGCTTATCGGAATCTGGGAGCACAATTTAGTAAGGGGGCCCCTAGATACCGGCCCCCTACCCTAGGTGAATGAATATGGGGTACATCGTACCCCTACCCATTCACCTGGAGGCAAAGTGTAAAAGAAAATAAACACACGACACATGGTTTTTAAAGTAATTTATTAGTCAGCTCCGGGGGCCCCCCCTCTCTGCTTTAGCTCTTTGACCAGGGGGGGCCTTCTTCCGCTCTTCTTCCACGTGGGTAGGTACCGGAGCATGATGGGACTGTGACATCATAAGAGGCCTATATAAATCGGTGCGAACCGTGCACTCGTCATTACAGCGGGAAGAAGCGTCGTGTCAACATCGGAAGAAGGCAGAAGAAGAGCGGGCTGGCCGCCGCTAGTAATTGAGCTAACACAAAGATAGCGGTGGCCAGCCCTAAAGAAGAAGGCACCGGAAAGGGGGAGCGGGAGAAGAACCGGGGAGCGCCGAGATGACAGCGGAGAAGATGGGAGAAGACCCCCGGAGAGCGGAGAAGACCCCCGGAGAGTGGAAGAAGGCCCCCCCTGGTCAAAGAGCTAAAGGAGAGGGGGGCCCCCGGAGCTGACTAATAAATTACTTTAAAAACCATGTGTCGTGTGTTTATTTTCTTTTACACTTTGCCTCCAGGTGAATGGCTAGGGGTACGATGTACCCCATATTCATTCACCTAGGGTAGGGGGCCGGTATCTAGGGGCCCCCTTACTAAAGTGGGCTCCCAGATTCCGATAAGCCCCCCGCCCGCAGACCCCGACAACCAACAGCCAGGCCCTGTCCTTATCAACATGGGGACAGGGTGCTCTGGGGTGGGGGGGCCGCAGTGCGCCCCCCTGCCCCAGAGCACCCAACCCCCCCATGTTGAGGGCATGCGGTCTGGTACGGCTCAGGAGGGGGGGGCGCTCGCTCATCCCCACTCCTTTCCTGACCGGCCGGGCAGCGTGCTTTGGATACGGGTCTGGTATGGATTGTGGGGGGACCCCTACGCCGTTTTTTCGGCATAGGGGGGGTCTCCTTACAACCCATAGCAGACCTAAGGACCTGGTATGCCCCTGGGGGGGAACCCATGCCGTTTTTTTATTTAAAAAAGTTCCCTCTTCCTCTCAAGTTCCCTCTCAGGATTCATACCAAATGCCGCAGCTAGAATTGGCGGGAATCCAAGTCGGATCCCCATCGCTTCTATGGCGGCTTTGTCTCCATCGCGGTAAGCCAGCTCGGCGCTGGCTCCCAGGATGGGGCTCGTAGGTGGTCAATCTCGCCAAGAAAGGGAGCGAGATTGACACAATATCGTGGTCACCCACTGTACCCTTTAACCACTTGACGCCCGCCACACGCCTATTTACGTCCACAGAATGACACGTACAGGCAGATGGGCGTATATATACGTCCCTGCCTTCTAGCGGGTGGGGGGTCCGATCGGGACCCCCTCCGCTGCGTGCTGCAGGCGGCTTACCTCGGGGAGCGATCCGGGACGACGGCGCGGCTATTCGTTTATAGCCGCTCTGTCGCGATCGCTCCCCGGAGCTGAAGAGCGGGGAGAGCCGTAAGTAAACACGGCTTCCCGTGCTTCACTGTGGTGGTGTATCGATCGAGTGATCCCTTTTATAGGGAGACTCGAACGATGACGTCAGTCCTACAGCCACACCCCCCTACAGTTGTAAACACACACTAGGTGATCCTTAACTCCTACAGCGCCCCCTGTGGTTAACTCCCAAACTGCAACTGTCATTTTCACAATAAACAATGCAATTTAAATGCATTTTTTGCTGTGAAAATGACAATGGTCCCAAAAATGTGTCAAAATTGTCCGAAGTGTCTGCCATAATGTCGCAGTCACGAAAAAAAATCGCAGATCGCCGCCAATAGTAGTAAAAGAAAAATTATTAATAAAAATGCAATAAAACTATCCCCTATTTTGTAAACGCTATAAATTTTGCACAAACCAATCGATAAACACTTATTGCGATTTTTTTTTACCAAAAATATGTAGAAGAATACGTATCGGCCTAAACTGAGGAAAAAAAATTGTTTATATATGTTTTTGGGGGATATTTATTATAGCAAAAAGTAAAAAATATTGAATTTTTTTCAAAATTGTCGCTCTCTTTTTTGGTTATAGCGCAAAAAATAAAAACCTCAGAGGTGATCAAATACCACCAAAAGAAAGCTCTATTTGTGGGGAAAAAAGGACGCCAATTTTGTTTGGGAGCCACGTCGCACGACCGCGCAATTGTCTGTTAAAGCGACGCAGTGCCGAATCGCAAAACCTGGCCTGGGCATTTCGCTGCCTAAAGGTCCGGGGCTTAAGTGGTTAATTTTACAAATGGTTTATTGAAGCTTTGTGAACTATTTTGTAGTCTCATTCAGGTTATGCAGTACCCAATAAAAGCAAACAGGGCATCAGATTTGAGTATGAGTTGACCTGCCTAGCGGTAAACTACTGAGCATTTCTAGTTATTCTAAATGACCCATAGCCATTTTCTTCCATGCAGAAAAGAGTAAAAAGAAAAGCTTTTGCAGTACAACCACTTGTCAGCCAAATTAGGAAAAACCCCATGATAAGTCATAGTAGTGTGCTGATTATTGAAGGATAGGGCACAGTTACTATCTTCAAGACATGATTGTCTATGGCCTTCAACTGTATCACTGAGACTGATGAGTATTTGGACATCTGCTTACCTATGGTCCCCTTTGCAATATAAATATTAACTGATTGGGTCTGGTTACCAATTTCTTACTATTTGTAAAATTCAGGTTTTAAATTATACTGTGGAGCAATTGCTGCTGTTCATTTTCCTACCTGTAGATAAAAAGAATCTTCATCGATGTAAAGCTGACTTCTCAGCACTTGTACAGGGTGTATTATTTCACAAGACACTATGAATGTGGATGACTTGCTAATGATCACTAGTCAGTAATTGCCTTGTTATAAAGTGACATTTAAACCTGAAATTATGGTGAACCAGATAAGAAAATGATTGTGGTGTCAGAATTTTTTTTTCAATCTCTTCTGAACAATAGCAGGTACAAAAAGGATGCCCTCCTATTAAACAGTGACAGTTCTGTATGGAAAACGGCATAATGGTTCCTAGCAGATTGCCTTCCTCTCAGCACACCACTGGTAGAACAATGTTGTATGATCAGTTCCCTGCTGTGTGTCCAGTGTGGAAGAGATGACACATTGGCACACTGTTAACAGAAAATACAGCTACCACTGATTGGACGAGCAGAAAGCTAGCTTAAGATTACTGTGTTGCTACCACGCATGCTCACGTCTATGATTTCATCTTGCTTTCATCTAGAAGTCTTTTGAATTCTGGTCTGTTAATCATGTTTTCAGACTAAAAAGTACTGTAACTTACAGCTATAAGATATTTACGACCTTGCTCATTACATAGCTATTAATCCTGTCTTTTAACAATAATCAGTCTGCATGCAAAATTATAAAGTGACCCACTACTGCCTAGTTTGTGGATCTTTAGAAGCCGCAGACACACTCCAAACCACCATCACGAATCTGGCTTTTTTTACACGGAGCTTCTACATTGAGTTTGCATCAGTGAAATGGAGCTTCATAAATCTGCTGGCACGTCCATTTAGGTGTCCACGGTGTAGTGCAGCCTGGCAGAATTGTGAAAGAAATGGTAAATCAGTAATATAACATAAATATATGATAAAACATTGCCTGACAAGTAATGCTTCTCGGGGTATTACAGCTATTTGACAGCGTAATTTAGTGGATTTTAAATTCTCAGCAATAAAAAGATGATGGTGTTTTTTCACAAAAAAATATTGCTGTATCATCTTAAAAATAGGTAACCAGAACTTTTTTTGTGATAGAGTAGGGAAGAGTTAGAGACTCTTTGTGAAGCTTTTGTTACTTACTATGTCCTCTACACAGCCCTGACATTTACGGTATATTGGTAACCTCAATTTTTTTTTTTACTGGTGACCATTGTCACTGAGAGAGAAAGTGATGGGAAATGCAAAATGTTAGAGTTGCTAACAGAACAAGCAGACACATTTTTCAGTACCTGTTTGGGAACAACGTGATGAGAATTTTATCTGCGTCCTACTTTAGCGAAAAAATGTATAAAAAATTGTGTACTTCTGTAACTTCATATATACATGTAGGCTGTCTCTCTCTTTTTTTTTTTTTCAGTAATTTGATGATTTAGCTTATATTTGGTCAATGTCAACAATTATGTATTTAGTGGATGTCCGCTTTTTTTAACCACTTGAGAATGCATTTTTTACATTCAGCTTTGTTATTTGACATTTGGAAGAAATGCAGTTACATCTTATCTATATTTCCACTCTGTAGGTAGAATGTAAGAAAGCACAACCTAAAGAGGTTATGTTTCCTCCTGGTACAAGAGGAAGAGCGAGAGGACTACCCTATACCATGGATGCATTCATGTTGGGGATGGGAATGCTGGGTAAGTGCCCTAGTTTCATTTAACAGCTTTACAAACCATTTTTTTATGAGCATTTAAATATCTGAAGTTATTCAGACATGTTTGATGATTTTCATCCAATACCTAGGAATTTGAGTATTGTTGTGTCCATGGGAACATTTATCACCTGTTGAGATCTATGTCAGCTTGTCCATTAAGGTGTCAAACTGTGTAGCTGTTTTCCATGGTTTCTCCAAGTGACATACAACATAGCATTATTTTACAGCCTACATAACCTGTAGTACACGACCATGTGCAGAAATTTGTTACATTCAGGGCTGTCTTAATGAGAGGGCACACCTGGGCACTGCCCAGGGGCCCCTGCACTTTCCCCAAAGCAGCTGGTTCTTGAGCCCTCGCTGCCCCGAAATTGGGGACCCCATGATGGCACTGAGAGTGATAGATGCAACTTAAAGCAGGGGTTCACCCTAAAAACGATTTTCTAACATTACATCCAGCTCACTCTCTACATTCACATGCCATTTGTTTTTTTGTTTTTGCTGTACATACCTCGTACAGCTATTTTCTTCCCCGGCTTCCGGGTCGGGACTCGCACGGGAGTGGGCGTTCCTATCCAGCAGTAGATTGACGTGATGACAAAAACGACCTCACCCCGTCGCATAAGGAGCGTCACGATTTGCCGAAAGAAGCCGAATGGCGAGTCGGCGCTATACGGCGCCTGTGCACCGATGTTCGGCTTCTTTCGGCAACTCGTGCCGCTCCTTATGCGACGGGGGAGGTAGTTTTTGTCATCACGTCAATCACCTGCTGGATAGGAACGCCCACTCCCGCGGGAGTCCCGACCCGGTAGCCAAGGAAGAAAATAGCTGTACGAGGTATGTACAGCAAAAAACAAAAACAAACGGCAATGTAGAGAGTGAGCTGAATGTAATGTTAGAAAATCGTTTTTAGGGTGAACCCCCGCTTTAATGTCTGTTTGCCTGCAATGTCATAATTGTAGGGGCCCCAGAGCATTACTTTGCCCGGGGGCCCATGATGCTATTAAGACGGCCCTGGTTACATAGTCAGGTTGCATTCTTATATTTGTTGCGCTATAAATAAAGAATGACCGACAAGTTTGAAAAACATATATATAAATATATTTTTAACTTTTTGCTCTAAAACACCTCCAATAAAAAAAGTGTAAAAAAAATCTAATTTCTTCATCAATGTAGGCTAATATGTATTCTGATACATATTTTTGGTAAAAAAAAATCTTAAGTGTATATTGATTGGTTTGTGTAAAAGGTATAGTGTTTACAAACGATGGGATTTGTTTTTACTTTTAATGGCGGCGATCAGTGACTTATGGCAGGACTGCAATATTGCTGCAGACAAATTGGACACCTAAATTACACTTTTTTGGAGACCAGTGACATTATTAGTGATCAGTGCTAAAAATATGCACTGTCACTGCATTAATGACACTGGCAGAGAAGGGGTTGACATCAGGGGTGATCAAATGGTTAACTATGTGCCTAGCTAATGTTTCAATGTAGTGGGAGAGGCGCTTTTACTTAGTAGAAGGCATGGATCTGTGTTTCTGCTTTACAGAAACACAGGATCCATTCCTTCTGTACCGACGGAATGGTAATCTGCCTTGTTTACATAGACAGTCTGCCATTTTATAAGTGTATTGAATGATCAGTGGATTCCGGCAGACATTGGGTCAGCGGTACCTGCTGATTAGCTCCCCGCTGTGTAGAATCACAGCGGGAGCAAGCCGGAGGCGGAGCACACTCGCACCTGATAAAAATGTTTTATGTTTATTCGTTTTTAACCCCATTCTGGGATTCAACCCTACGGATTGTTGGGAAAACCCAAAACTCCATGGCTATGTATCTGTAAATATCCCAAACGTAATCAGAAGTCACTGATAGGTAGATTCAGGTAGAGTTAGGCCGACTTAACAGTAGATAAGTCGACCTAACTCGGAATCTACGCCGACCTATGTTTAAGCGTATGCTCAAACAGAGATACGCTTAGACATATCTAAGATACGACGGCTTGCGCTGGCCTATCTTAGATTGCAATTTTTCGGATGGCCGCTAGGTGGCGCTTCCATTGCAGCCGGCATAGAATATGTAAATGAGTATCTACGTCGATTCACGAACGTACGCCCGTCCGCCACAGTCGATTTACGCCGTTTCCGTAAGGCCTTAGGTGGCCTAAAGTTATTCCACCTATGCGGTGGAATAACAATGTTAAAGTATGGCCGCCGTTCCCGCCGCAAGGTTCGATTTTTTACGTCGTTTGCGTAAGTCGTCCGCGAATCGGGAGTTACGTCGTTTACGTCCACGTCTAAATCAATAGGCCCGTATGGCATACTTAGCCGCAATGCGCACTGGGAAATGTAGGCGCCCGGCGCATGCACAGTAGGCAAAAAACATCAAAAACGTGAGGTCAAGCCTCATTACCATTAAACACGCCCCCCTCCAACCCATTTGAATTAGGCGCCCTTACGCCCGCCGCGTTTACACTACGCCGCCCTAAGTAAGTAGGTAAGTGCTTTGAGAATCATGTACTTGCCCCTCTTACTTAAGGCGGCGTAGTGTAAACACGCTAGGCTACACCGCCGCAAATTAGCACGCCCCTACCTGAATCTACCTATGAGTGTCTTAGCCCAGCATAAATCGGCCTAAAATTGAAATATCACCTCGGGGAAAAAAAAAACCTGCAAGACAAAGGCATAATGAGCTAGTATGCACTGCATACTAGCTCATTATGAAATACTTACCTTAGAATGATGCCCTGGATTGGCGTCGGCCCTCCGAGTACAGTGCAGACATCTTCCACCAGAGTTACTTCCAGGTTCGCAGCTCCGGCACTGTGATTGACTGGAGCCCAGATGAAATCACTGACGGTCACGGCATGACTCCTGAAGAAATGGTGTATTGTAATGGTGTGTTGTTGGATCCTTGGAATTGCACTTAGACTACAAGCTTTGACTTTGCTCCTGCCATCCTAGTAAACAATGGGGCATCTCCCTTTTGAGCTAAAATATGCCCCAAAAGAAAGTGAGGAAAAGGGCTTTGAAGAGAACATTGGCTTTATGACTTGGGTGCCAGGTACTTTCAAGAATCTGTGCTTTCATGTTACTTTCCAAATAGAAATAATAGGTCTGTTGTCCTTTTTAGAATTCCATTACCTACCACATAAAGGGCTGGCTGAGACTAGGTTGCTCTGTAATAAAATGCAAGGAGACTTAGGCCCCGTAAACACGACCGAGTTTCTCGGCAGAATTCAGCCAGAAACTCGGTCCGAGCTGGATTCTGCCGAGAAACTCGGTCGTGTGTACACTTTTCAGCGAGGAACCCGTCAAGGAACTCGTCGGGCCGAAAAAAGAATAATTTCCTCATTGTTCAATGAGGAAAGTCGGCCCTCCGAGCTCCTCGGCGGCTTCCACACTGAACTCGACGAGGAACTCGATGTGTTTGGCACGTCGAGTTCCTCGGTCGTGTGTACGGGGCCTAATAGATGTGGATAGAGGGTCTGAAAGTTTGAACTCCAACATCATTCACTTATACTTGAGAATATGAATGTCTCTTTATTTGCTGGACTTTAAATGTTTCTCCTCTGATGAGAAAAGAGCAAATGCTACTTACCTTGATCCCACTGTAAGTGTCAGTGAACTTTATTTATAAATTCTTTTGAACTTGGTAGATTTTAAAAGAAAAAATAGACTTTAAATTAAGTAAAAATTAGACATATTTCTGTTATTGGGTACATACTTCATGTATTATAACTAAAATTTCTGAATTGTTCACATATCATTTGTTTCCCATAATAATATCTACTGTATTTTTCCCATAACCTATAATTATAGAAAATGTGTTCATTATGTTGCGCATCTCTAAAGCAAATCTGTAATAGAAAATATAATTTGTTCCTCTCCTGTTAATCTTCCTGTTAATCTTATCATAAGCAAAGAATTTTTTGATGTTTGGGTCTTAAAAAGCAGTTACAGTAGATGCTCTCTTGGGAGATACTAGAATACGGTTTTCTTTTCACATCAGCATGTGAAGAAGCAGAAGGGTTTAAACCTGGCATGCTACAGTTTAAAATAGATCCCAGCGTTTCTTTGGCATTATTTTAAAGCAAATCTTTAGCTCTTCCCTAACTTAGTTCTCTGTTTTATGTTAGTCTGGCAATGCTTGAGCCTGGCTTTGCTTTGTGTGCCAACCAACTGGCATTTCTGCCTTGAGAAAGGTCTTAAAGATTCTCTTCCTTGTAAATGATTAACATTTCCTCCTGGGATATCCAAATTTGCATTTAAATGGATGTCTTAAATAGACTGTTTTACTCTTATTCACCAAAATAGAATGATGAAGGATGCGGTATGTTCATTCTGACTTAAAATGATCCTTTCTCCTGGAGAGAAATTGAGTCACACATTTATTCTCATCTCCTAATGTGGCTTTGACAGCTCCACAGTCTTTTTTAAATAAAATGGCTTTTTTATATGGTTTATGTGTGGTGTTGGAATTTCTTATAATATGGGCATAAATCCATTTAAAATAAAATATGATTTAGTTGTGAATAGCAGCATCACCAATAACAGGTTAATACTACTCAATGTTTACAGGTTGTTTTTAAAGTCTTTTTTCTTTTTCAATACATAATTCTGTGTATTCATAAATCAAATCCAGCAGGGTTCCATTTTGTTTCTGAGAATGTACTGTACAAAAGCAATTTAAGCTCTTATTTCGAGTCCTCCGTAAGAGACCAGAACTATGGGGGTTATTTACTAAAGACAAATCCACTTTGCGCTGTAGATCTGAGGGGGACATTCAAGGGAAATAAAAAAAAACATTTTAGCTTGCACATGATTGGATGATAAAATCAGCAGAATTTTCCCTTAGATCTACAGTGACTGCACTTGAAAGTGCAATTTAAGTGCACTTGTAATGCAAAGTGGATTTGCCTTTAGTAAATAATCCCCTGAAAAAAAAAAAAATTCTCACAAAAATTTCGTACATCACGGGACACAGAGCGACATAGTAATAACTATGTAGGTATATAGGCCTACCTTCAGGTGATGGACACTGGCACGCCCAAGACAGGAAGTCCCCTCCCCTAGGTGGTGGTCACAGTGAAGATATCTTACAAGAAGCTTTGCTGAAAGGCCCTTGGGTCAAGCAAGCTATATACTGGATCCATCCAAAGTGCCTGCAGGGCCAAAGTGGATGGTACCCAGGCCTTGGTTGAGAAGAACAATGTTTTGCCTGTAATGCCTCTCCTTGGAGGGCTGCATCCTGGTATCCAGCACTTTGGTTATAACACACACAAAATGTTTGACTGGCAGGATGCGGTACAGGCCCAGGGGAGTGGAAATCCTTATGAAACTCGGTCCCTGAAGGTCTAAGTGACATGCCTGCCGTGATGGGTGAAGATTGGACTGTGTGTACTTTCCAGAGCCCTGCAGCGGGGAAAGGTACCTGTAGAACTTGTTTCATTCAGGGAACCTTTTTTGAACTATTGTATTTTTGCCTATTTATGCCACTAGAGGTACTATAATGTACCTGAATCCACAGCTGTTGGCTCTGTATGGAAGATTTTGCTGGATAAAAGAGCTTCTGTTATCTTGCTGCTGAATAGCTCCATTGCTAAACTAGAACAGCAGCCATCCAGGAAGCGCTACTTGTTTGGGGAATTTTCCTTCATCATGACGTTCCCCCGGCTTCCAGCGATCCTCAGGCTGTCCTCCTCCTTACGATTCCCCATGGCAGTGCCAACACAGGCATGCACGCACAGGAACACTTTTACATAAAGCAACAGGAAGGGGTTAAGGGGCGGGCCCTATTGCGATGGTGCTCCATGGCGGCGTCCTCACCGTGGGTCCCTGCACATGCGCAGACCTGCCATGTCTATGGAGCAGTTTGGCTGACAGAGGACACAAGAGCATGCAGGTGGTTTGGCATGCTGGCTGGTGTGGTACAGGCATTTATAAAAACACTTCTATTGGGCTCTCCATCAGGCTGACCATTATTAGCAGCATTTTTTCACTGGACTAAGCTCAGCAGTGGATACAAAAGATAACCGTGGTACCTGAGATTATGCCTTCCAAATGTTCTGAGACTAAGGCTTCTAAAGGGTCAAAGGTCTCACCATCAGGATTTCAGTGATGCTTCTGCGGCCGCATCCACTCCATTCTACCTCCCCAATCCCGGGGACATCGGCCTCTAGGCAGCCTTGACGGCCTCCCCAGCCTGGACCTGGAGGGAAGACTCAGAATCAAACCCAGGGATATAAAAATTCCTGGGGACGAAAACCAGCTAAGCAGAGCCCTAAGTCTGCCTTATAAAAGGACGCCCCCACTCAGCTGGGTGGGGGGGAAGGCTTTAACTATTCTCAGGGTCTTGGCAGGAGGAGATTCAAGACAGTTGGGTCCTCTCCACAGTGTCTGTAGGGTACAAGTTGGAGTTCCGAGAACTTCCTCCACCCCGTTTTGTGAGGTCCAAGAGATCCAATAAAAATAAAGTCTCTCTCACATTAGAAAGACTGTTGTCCCAAAGAGTGATCATAGAGGTTCCCGCAGTAGAACACGGTTTAGGTTTTTATTGAAACTTTTTTACAGTGCCAAAGCCAAACGGGGACGTCGGGCCAATTTTAGACCTTAAGGGTCTAAACAAATTCCTGAATATCTGCTCCTTTCAGATGGAGTCAATCCGCTCGGTGGTCGCCTCCCTGCAGGGGGGAGTGCTACTAGCATCGATCGACATAAAGTATGCGTACCTACATGTACCTCTTTTTTCCGCTCATCAAATGTTTCTTTGGTTCGAAGTGGAGCAGCACCACTATCAGTTCATGGCCTTACCCTTCGGGCTGGCCACTGCACCTCGAGTTTTCACAAAGGTCCTGGCCCCACTTGTGGCCAGACTAAGAGCTCAGGGTGTGTCAATATTGGCAATACTTAGATGATTTACTGCTGGTGGATCAGTCAGTAGTCAGCCTAAAAGGGACCGTGTGCAGCACAGTCAATTATCTGCAGTCTCTGGGGTGGATTCTCAATCTAGAAAAGTCAGCCCTGCAACCAGTGAAAAGGTTGGAATATCTAGGTCTGATTATAGATACAGATTAAAATACGTATTTTTTTCCCCCAGTCAAAGGTCACTTCCTTAAGAGACCTAATCTACGTAGTCGGGACGAAAAAAACATCCATCTATTCGCCTTTGCATGCGGTTATTGGAGGAAAATGGTGGCCTTGTTCAAAGCCATACCCCATGCCCAATTTCATTCAAGAATGTTGCAAAGCTCCATTCTCTCCGCTAGGAACAAGAAAGTCCAGGCTTTGGACTTCCCAATGACGTTGCGCCAGGGGTGCGTCAAATCCTTGGTTGGTTGATTCCCAGGAATCTACAAAAAGGAAAATCCTTCACTCCAGCATCCTGGAAAGTGGTGACAACAGATGCCAGTCTTCTGGGTTGGGGAGCAGTCCTGGAGACATGATCTCACCAGGGCAAGTGGACCTTTCTTGAAAGGATCCTGCCCATCAACATTCTGGAAATTCGAGCGGCCCGCCTAGCTCTTAGCATGGACGTCGGAATTACAAGGTCACCCTACCAGAATTTAGTCTGACAATGCTACAGCGGTGGCTTATATCGATCACCAAGGAGGCACAAGAAGTCATGCTGCCAAGAGGGAGGTGAACCAGATCCTGGTCTGGGAAGAGAAACATGCTCCTTGCATATCTGCAATCTTTTTTCCAGGGATAAAGAATTGGCAGGTGGACTTTTTAAGTTCCCAGCAATTATTTCCAGGGGAATGGTCTCTGCATCCCGACATCTTTCTAGCCATATGTCAAAGATGGGGGACCCCGGACGTAGATTTGTTGGAATCCCGTTCAACAGGAAGTTAAACAATTTTGTGTCCTGGACAAGGGACCCACTCACATGCGGAAAAGATGAGTTGGTAACTCCTTGGGATCAGTTTTTGCTGATTTAAGCATTTTCCCCAATGCAATTATTACCACGGCTTCTTCGCAGTATCAGGATGGAGAAAAAATGGTGATTCCTGTAGCTCCGACATGGCCTAGAAGGTCTTGGTACGCAAAAAATCATAAGGATGTCCGTGGGGGATCCATGGACCCTTACTCTGCAGCCAGACCTACTCTCGCAAGGTCCAATATTTCATCCTTCCTTCCTTATAAACTCTAAATTTAATGGTTTGGCTACTGAGTCCCAGATTCTAAAGAATCTGGGACTCTCTGGGTCGGTGGTGTCTACCCTGAATAATGCAAGGAAGCTGGCTTACAAGATTATATATTATAGAGTCTGTAAGGCATATGTATCTTGGTGGAAGCTAGAGGTTGACATCCTTGTAAGTATGTCATAGGCAGAATTCTTGACTTTTTACAATTGGGTGTAGACATGAAGCTAGCCTTGAGTACTATCAAGGCTCAAATATCGGCCTTGTCAATATTATTTCAAAGGCCACCAGCTACGCACTCTTTGGTTCAATCTTTTTTGCAAGGGTGTCCATGGGACCTAAATTTGGTCTTATCAGTGCTGCAAAGACAGCCCTTTGAGCCTTAAGTCCTTCTGACTAGGAAATTGGTCTTTTTGGTAGCCATATCCTTTGCTAGAAGGGTTATCATAATTAGCTGATTTTTCTTGTAAAGAGCCATATCTGATTGTTCATAAGGATAGAGTGGTTTGGAGTCCTCATCCAACCTTTCTTCCGAAGGTGGTATCAAGTTTTTATTTGAACCAAGATGTGGTTCTCCCTTCTTTTTTTCCAGAACCAAGTTCTGCAGAGGAGAAATCATTAATTCTTTGGATGTAGTGAGAGCAGTTAAGGCCTATCTTAAGGCTATTGCTCAGATTCGTAAACAGATGTTTTGTTTGTTCTGCTGGAAGGCCTCAGGGAAGGGTCAGGCAGCATCAAAATCTACTATTTCTAAGTGGATTCGGTAACTTATTATTTAAGCTTATGGTTTGAAAGGGAAGGTTGCCCCATTTAAGGTTAAAGTGCACTCTACCAGAGCAGTCGGTACTTCTTGGGCAGTGCATCATCAGGCTTCCATGGCTCAGATCTGCAAGGCCGCAACTTGGTCTTCAGTCCACACAGTCACTAAATTATATCAGTTGGATATAAGAAGACACGAGGATATCGCCTTTGGGCGCAGTGTGCTGCAGGCCGCAATATAGATCCTCACGTCTGATGGCACCCTGCTCTGTATTTGATGTTCCCTCCCCTCATTTGGGTATTGCTTTGGGACAATGTTGCTCTGTGTCCCGTAATGTACGAAAAATAAAATAACAGCTTAACTGTAAAATCCTTTTCTTGGAGTACGTGACGGGACACAGAGCTCCCGCCCCTCTTTTTTGGGATGCTTATTGCTTTGCTATAAAACTGAGGTACTCCCAGAATGGGAGGGGATATAGAGGGGAGGGGACTTCCTGTCTTGGGGGTGCCAGTGTCCATCACCTGAAGGTAGGCCACATAGTTATTACTATGTCGCTCTGTGTCCCGTGATGTACTCCAAGAAAAGGATTTTACAAGTAAGCTGTTATAAAAAATCCTATTTTTTTTTTATATTTATTTTACATTAAAGCCATAGCTGGTAATTTAGATACTATTTTTTACATCTTAACCACTTACCCCCCGGACCATATTGCTGCCCAAAGACCAGAGTACTTTTTGCGATTCGGGACTGTGTCACTTTAACAGACAATTGCGCGGTCGTGCGACGTGGCTCCCAAACAAAATTGGCGTCCTTTTTTTCCCACAAATAGAGCTTTCTTTTGGTGGTATTTGATGCGCTATAAACAAAAATAGAGCGACAATTTTGAAAAAAATTAATATTTTTTACATTTTGCTATAATAAATATCCCCCAAAAATATATAAAAAAATCGCAATAAGCGTTTATTGATTGGTTTGCGCAAAAGTTATAGCGTTTACAAAATAGGGGGTATTTTTATGTCATTTTTATTATATTTTTTTTACTAGTAATGGCGGCGATCAGCGATTTTTTTTTCGGTACTGCGACATTATGGCGGACACTTTTGACACATTTTTGGGACCATTGGCATTTTTATAGCGATCAGTGCTATAAAAATGCATTGGATTACTATAAAAATGCCACTGGCAGTGAAGGGGTTAACACTAGGGGGCGGGGAAGGGGTTAAGTATGCCTGGGTGTGTTCTTACTGTAGGGGGGGTGGCCTCACTAGGGGAAACACTGATCCTCGGTTCATACAGTGTATGAACCGAAGATCAGCATTTCCCCTGCTGACAGGACTGGGAGCTGTGTGTTTACACACACAGCTCCCGGTCCCCGCTCTGTACCGAGCGATCGCGTGTGCCCGGCGGCGATCGCGCCCGCCGGGCACACGCACGGGAGTCGGGGGCGAGCGGGGGGCCCGCGCGCACCCCTAGTGGCGGCTGGGAGAGAGGACGTCATACTACGTGCTCTTGCCCAGCCGAGCCAATTTGTCGACGTATAACGGCGGTGGGCGGTCGGCAAGTGGTTAACCGATGGATAAATAATCGATGGGGCCCACACACGATCGGTTTGGTCTGATGAAAACGGTCCATCAGACCGTTCTCATCCGATTGACCGATCGTGTGTACGCGGCATAAGAGTGAGTGAGTGTGTGTGTCTGTATATGTAATATATATTGCACACACCCGTGTGTGTTTGATCTTTTGGGTGCTCACCCTAATGCAATAGGCTACACACACACCTATGCTGGTGATTCAACGGTACTTAGGTGGCAACAATCTTATTTTATCCCTCAATCTTCCATTAATATCTTTGGCACTAGTTTTTCTTGTTGTTTGTCCAAGTGTCTGTTTTTATCGGGTCTATGCACCCCTTTTTGCGATTCGGCACTGCGTCGCTTTAACTGACAATTGCATTGTCATGCGACGTGGCTCCCAAACAAAATTGGCGTCCTTTTTCTCCCACAAATAGAGTTTTTTTTTGGTGGTATTTGATCACCTCTGCGGTTTTTATTTTTTGTGCTATAAACAAAAATAGAGCTACAATTTTGAAAAAAAGCTATATTTTTTTACTTTTTGCTATAATAAATATCCCCCAAAAATATATAAAAAATAATTTTTCCTCAGTTTAGGCCGATACGTATTCTTCTACCTATTTTTGGTAAAAAAATCGCAATAAGCCTTTATCGATTGGTTTGCGCAAAATCTATAGCGTTTACAAAATAGGGGATAGTTTTATTGCATTTTTATTAATATTTTTATTTTTTACTACTAATGGCGGCGATCAGCGATTTTCTTTGTGACTGCGACATTATGGCGGACACATCGGACAATTTTGACACATTTTTAGGACCATTGTCATTTTCACAGCAAAAAGTGTTATAAAAATGCACTGATTACTGTGAAAATGACAATTGCAGTTTAGGAGTTAACCACTAGGGGGAGCTGTAGGGGTTAAGTGTGACCTCATATGTGTTTCTAACTGTAGGGGGCGGGGCTGAACATGTAATGTCAGTGATCGTCTTTCCCTATATCGGGGAACAGACGATCACTGACGCTGCCACAATGAAGAACGGGGAAGGTGTGTTTACACACACCTCTCCCCGTTCTTCAGCTCCGGTGACCGATCGCGGGACACCGGCGGCGATCGTGTCCCGCAGGCGCTCGCGACCCCACGGCTGGGCCTTAAAGAGACATGTACAGGTAAGTGATTGTGCCCAGCCGTGCCATTCTGCCGATGTATATTGTCGGTAGGGGGTCCTTAAGTGGCTACAGACATTAGATTGTATCCCAGTTGGCAGAAAATGGCCAGTTTAGCAGACTGTTTTGATGTCTAGTACCTTGTTTAAGTACTGTATCTTTATGAAAATGACATAGAGTAACTATGCATAGTTGCCTATAGCAGTCAGTAGGCCATATACTTTTTTTCTGGTCACACACAGGCAGATGTTCTTGTGTTGCATGGAGAGATCATGTTATCTAGCATCCAATTCAAATAGTTACTCTGCCTTGATATAATCAGAAAGGAAAATCAGAATTTTTTTTTTTTTTTACTTATTTGTTTTCAAAGTCATCTCAGCATACTATCAGACAAGTCTCTTTGTGAATGATCCACAAAAATTGATGCTGCAAGCAGTACCCCAGAATGGCATTAGTCAGTCTAGTGCGTTGTGCTAGCAATTGAAAAGCACAATGGTGAATTCACCTTGGGCAAGCATTCCCTTGTGATAAGATCTCTACTTTAAAATGTTCAATATCATTTTTAATGTGATCAAACGTAACAGAAGAAGACAGCAACTGACCTTACCCTATCTCTCATTCCTCAAAATCAACTACCTGATTATCTAAAACACTCAAATCTGTCTGATTGCTTGTTGAGCATTGCTTACTGAGTGCTTTTATTGACAGAATATAGACTCAGTCAGACAAGTGCCTTTGATTACCATCAAAGTAAATGTTTCTTTTAATAATGATTAGGAATTTGGAATTGTAATGGAACAGCTTATCAGGAAATTAAAATGGAAACTACCCTTTGTGCCAGTGATGCTCAACTCCAGTCTTTTAGGCTCCTAACAGTGCATTTTTTGTAGGTCTCTTCAAAGACTTACAGGTCAGATAATTGGTGGTCTCTTACACAAGTTATTTATTTATGTAACTGTGCCCCCCTACAATGGTCATTGGGAAAACACACACTGTTACAGGACTTTATTGTAGCTGAAAACCTGCAGCGTTGCCATGGGATTTGCTTTAATTTTGCATTAATTCCACCCACAAGATGCAGGTTCATGTAAAGAAAAGTTCAGAGGCACATTGTACTGCGCAGAAAATGTATTGCATACAGACATTTATATTTAGCATGCAGAAAATCTCACACTAGCAAGTATTTTTATAAGGTGATACAGTAGATAATTTACTAGTACTGAAGTCAAAGATTTAATGAGCATGCCCATAATTGCTGTTATTATTAATATCTAGCCATGTCATAACTCCAATCAGGTCCTGTAAGGAAGTCTAGGGCAGAGATGGGTTAACACCTGTCTTTTAGCCCCTATATTGTAGCA
The DNA here is from genome assembly GCF_905171775.1 of Rana temporaria. Classification (NCBI taxonomy): domain Eukaryota; kingdom Metazoa; phylum Chordata; class Amphibia; order Anura; family Ranidae; genus Rana; species Rana temporaria. The sequence continues at coordinate 238,380,647 of NC_053490.1, read as the reverse complement.
GAAATTGCAGATTTGAAGAAGGGCATCCAAGCAGAGCTGTGATTTCTACTTATTTTTAGTTTAGTGACAAGACATAATTATTGTGAGATTGATCATTCCCTGGAAGTATTGAAGCAAACAAATTGTTCAGCGGCCGGCGCAGGATGAGCACAGCTCCTAATGGGAGCAGTGGATAGGTCATCCTGACCATAATTTGGCTTGATGAAGCATCCACATGGGCATGGTGTTAATGTGCTATTGATATTCAGCCAGCCAATTTCCCTGCGTAGACTGGGGCTGTGACTCGTTAGAGCAGAGCCAGGCATCACAGAAGCAAATGATGAGGAAAATTGAAGTAATGTTGTATTATAAATTTATGATTTCATCTGCCATGACCTGAAAGATGTTCAGTGATGGGGCTTATGATTAGGCCCGTCAGACACAGAAGCAACACATTTTATCTTGGTTAGGCTTGTGAGATCGTTCCTGGATGCAGAAGAGATCTCTGGCCTGGGTAGTATGCAGAACTCACTGTTGGATTTTGAAAAAGGTGGAATAAAAAATATGTGCATGAATAGTAGGACTACACAATAGAGGACTTATACTAGTTTTCTCATTTAAATTAAAATGTGATGTGATGTAAACTTGCACAAATAAATATGGCCTGCAACTGAAACAAATGGTTTGAATCATTCCATTCTCTATCCAATTGAAAAAATGATTAGTCCTCTCTCCATTTTTCAAATACAAAATACACTGCCTTAGATGACTCCTTTATCTTCTTCTTAATATTAGTCACCAAAGAGAAAAACAATTTACCAACACAGAGTGTGCTCCATAAGTTCCAGTAGCCTGGGATCCCTGGTGGCCTCTTCCAATAATTCAGACATAACTTTAGAATCCATTTTATCTCTACAGACTTTGTAATCCAAAACTTGTATGGTTTAGATACAAAATAATATTGCACTATTACTATACCAAAGATTCTGTACCTGTTTACATGTTAACAGCTATTAGACAATTGGTTTGGTAATCATTTTGCTCTCTTTACAAAATATTATATTATTAGTAAAAATTTAATATTTGTAATTGAGGGTTCATGTTGTACCATGTATATCTTTTCTCTTTCTTGTTTGAAAGACATATGTTTTTGTACACCAGGTGGCAAAATATGTGCTGGGAGGAAAGGGGGAAAGTGTTTACACATTGTAAAACTTGTAAAATCGATAAAAACTACCTGATTTGAAAAAAATAAATTAACTTGCAAGGCCATTGACCAAAGGTGGGGAGCTAGGTGAGCTAAGCTGCTTGAGAGGATGACGAATGGAACAGCTTTAGGGATGCCTATTTGAACTCTGTTACTGCTTGTTTTGAATTGTTACTTTAGTGTTTGTGGTTTGCAGGGACTGACTGAATTTTGATCCATGTATGGGAAAACTGGCTGTACACAAGTCGATCTACTTATCAATTTGTGTACAACCGGACTGTTTTTTTTTTTCTCCAAACAATCAGCACACCGTCTATAGCTGGCAGCACTAATCAATGTATTCTGATAGTGGGGAAGTTCCCCCGCCATCAGAACACAATACAAACAAAACGTTAGATTGAGCCCTTTACACTTAACCAGTACAGGATCCCAAAGCCAGGACAACATCACCCTGGACAACTATTTTTTTTTTTACAAAATTGTGTCCCAAACTGTAAATTGAATGTAAATCTAAACTATGTATTTTTACAGTGCAGGTTAAAGTTTACTGGCTATATATTTGTAGAATTTAGTTTGAAATCGCTTGTTTTAAGTACATTTGTTTGATTTTCTAATTGTTAGTGGGGTCAAATTGATGATCTTTTTCAACCACAGTGGTAAAGATTCAAAGGAGCAGGATGAAACATGTTTATCAAACAAATTAATTTCTTTTTTTTATAATTCTTTATTTTATATATGTTTTCTACATACAAGTCAGACTAGGTACAGCTTATCATTACATCATACATTGCACTCCTTATCTTAACATTTCTTATACTCTATATTGCGGCCTCCTGTACCCCTTCTGGTCCCCCTTCAACAGCCCCGGTCTCCTCTCTTGTATATGCCCACGTTCTTCTTTTACCTTCCTCAGAGAGGTGTCCTGTTGCCTCCAAAATTATTAATCACCCTCCCTACCCTCCCCCCCCCCCTTCCCACAACTAAAATAAAAATAAAAAACAAAATACATACAAAACAAAACCAAAAAAAAAAAAGAAAAAAAAAAAAAAAAAAAGTCGGCCGTAGTCTCTCCCCTCTTCCCCCCCTATCCGCTCCGCTCCCTATATTCCCTATATGGGGTCCATACCCTCCAATAGGTCTCCTCTCGTTCCTGTATTCCCATTGTGAGGTTCTCCATCATCTGTATCTCATTTATTCTACTTATCCATTGTGATTTAGTTGGGGACGAGGTGTTCTTCCATAAAATTGGTATACAGGCCTTCGCAGCTGTTATCAAATGGCGTATTAGGGATTGTTTATATTTTTCCATTGTTATGGGAATGTCGAGTAACAAGAACGCTGCGGGTCTATGTCCCAGGTCAATCCCGGTAATTTCCAGGACCGTCTCCGAGACCATCTCCCAGAATTCTCTTATCACCCGACAGTCCCAAAATATGTGTACCATAGTGCCCTCTTCCTTCTGGCATCTCCAACAGACTTTAGACGTATTAGGGAAGAGCCGGTTTAATATTGATGGTGTCCTATACCACCTTGTCAGGACTTTGTACCCCCCCTCCTGGTACCTAGATGCAATTGAGGCCTTATGTGTGAATGCAAAAATCTTATTTTTCTGTGTCTCAGTAAACTTGATGCCCAAATCCTTTTCCCATGCCTGCATAAAGACGAGCTCTTGTGGGGCGTTAACTTCAGTCAATATTTTATACATATAAGACAGCGTATGTCTCATTGGTTCTTTTTTTAAACAGATTTCCTCAAATTTGGAGAGGCTTCCTATCTCTGCCTCCCGGATCTTTAGAGAGCCTAGAAACGTTCTTAATTGATTCCGTCTCCAACTGTCTATATCTTCTCCGTATGCCATCTCTAAATCTTCACTCTGCATTACATGATTTTCTCTTATGAAGTGTATCAGCCTACTGACTCCCTTCCGTCTTAAGTTTTTAAACTGTCGATCTCTGATACCTGGCTCAAAGCTCGGGTTTCCCAGAATTGGTGTCATAGGGCCAATACACTTCACAAGATTCGATTTCATACCTATCCTTCTGGTAACTCTAAGTGTGGCCTTTATCATGGGATGTTTCTTTGCAGACTGAGATATCTTATTCATATCCAGCCACGCCATTCCTTCTATGGGGATATTGCTAACTTCTTGTTCCAGGTTTACCCAGGGTTTGTTTGTCTGGTGTAAGCACCAGTCCACAACTCGTACCAGGTGAGAAGCCTCGTAATACCCCATAGGATCGGGTAGGCCCACTCCTCCTTTTTCTTTGGATAAGATCAGTATGTTCCTCCGAACTCTGGCCGGTTTTCCTGCCCATATGAACTTCGTAAATTTAGAGCTTAAATCTTTCAGGAATCCCCTCGAGAGTGTTATTGGGAGGGTCTGAAATAAATAGAGTAGTCTAGGCATAATGTTCATTTTAACTATGTTTATTCGGCCAAACCATGAAAAGATTTCTTTGTCCCACCTTAGTAGGTCTAGTTTTATTTGTTTTAATAGGGGTAGAAAATTTAGTTCACAAAGCCTACCCAAGTTTCTTGGTATTTTTGTCCCTAAATATTCTACATGGGATTCCGTCCATCTAAAAGGGAAGTTACTAGCTAGTTGTTGCCGCAATCCACTGTCCACCTCAACTCCCATTGCTTCTGATTTGTTATAATTAACTTTAAAATTGGAAATTTTTCCGTATCTTTTAATTTCAGCTAATAAGCATGGAAGCGATGTTATCGGGGATGTTAATGTGAACAGTAGATCATCGGCATATGCTGCCACCTTATAGTCCACCTCCCCTACCCGGATCCCCCGTATATCATTATTTGCTCTTATAATTCTTAAGAAAGGCTCCAACGAAAGTACAAATATGATTGGGGATAGCGGGCAACCCTGCCGGGTACCATTGTGAATAGGGAAGGGGTCTGATTTTTTCCCATTTACTCTGACTCTTGCCGATGGGCAGGAGTATAGGCTTGTGACCCAATTCTGTACCCCCTTTCCCAAGCCAATATGTGATAACATTGCTTTTAAATACCCCCATTCCACCCTATCGAACGCTTTTTCTGCATCCGCGGATATCAGGACTGCAGGCTTCTGGCGTTGTTGGGCGAGGTATATTGTACTTATTACCCTTTGAGTGTTTTCTCTGCCCTCTCTGCCTGGGGTAAACCCCACTTGGTCAGGATGTATCAATAACGGGATATATGTTAGTATTCTATCGGCCAAAATCTTTGCTAGAATCTTTAAATCAACATCCAACAAAGATATTGGCCGATAGCTGGAGCACTGGGCAGGGTCTTTCCCTTCCTTGGGGATCACTACAATCTCAGCCAGCAGGGTTTCTGCCGGCATCCTCTGACCATCGCGGATCGAGTTAAATGCCGCTATGTACCTAGGTGCCAGTTTTTCCGCGAAGATCTTATAATATCGCAGTGTATATCCGTCGGGACCTGGCGCCTTTCCCGCTTTTAGGGCGCCCAGCGCTCCCATAAATTCTTCTACTGTAATCGGGCCGTCTATCTTCTCTGCACTTTCTTTGGGTATCCTTGGCATTTCTGAGGACACTAAGTATTCCTTGATAGCTTCTTCTCTTTCCAAAAGGTCTGGTCTTAAACACTGCCTTTCTAAACTATATAGGTTTGAGTAATACTCTCTAAATGCTTCCGCTATTTGTTGTGTAGAGCTCACCATCCCATTCCCCTGTGTTTTAATCTTCTCAATCTGGTTACGGGCTCTCGTGTCTCTGAGTGCATTTGCCAATAGTCTGCTGGGTTTATTCCCATATTCATAATAAGTTCTTTTACACCTATTCAATGTAGCTTTTGCTTTATCCGTTAACATAAGATTTAGTTTTTCCCGCAATCCCGCCAATTTCTCTCCTATCTGGTGCGACTGTAGTTTCTTGTGTGCCGTTTCCAGTGATTGGATTTCCCCCAGCAGACTATCGAGTTTAGCATTCTGAGTACGTTTTCTGTGTGCCCCCAATGATATAAGCACTCCTCTCAAATAGCATTTATGTGTCTCCCATAAGCTCATAGGCAGTGTTTCATCCAGATCGTTAGTAGAGAAGAAATTATCAAGTTCCTGGGCTATCTGTTTCTCATATTCCGGATCTTTTAAGAGTGTCTCATTGACTCTCCAGTTCCATTCTCGTGGGCCTCTCTCACCCCATTCTATGCTACAATTGGTTGGCGCGTGGTCAGATATTGTGAAAGATCCTATTTTTGCATCTCGTAGCCTAGAGAGAATGTTCTGGTCTAAAAAAATATAGTCTAACCTTGTGTATGTCTTATGCTTTGCGGAAAAGAAACTATAATCCTTGTCATAGGCATGCATTATCCTCCAGCTATCTATTATCTGTGTATCTTTCAGTAGACGCCTTGCTTTACGTAGTTTTGTATTAGATATATGAGATACTCCCTTTGACACGTCTATTGCTGGGTCCAGCGCTATATTTAGGTCGCCTCCCAAAATTAGAAATCCTTCCTTGTTTTGTTGTACCACTTCCAAGTATTTTTCCAGTGTAGGTATAGGATCCTCATTGGGTAAATACAAATTCACCAGAGTAACTTTTTGATTCCCTAATTCTCCTATCACTATTAACATCCTTCCTACGTCGTCCGTAATTACATTTGATTCTTTCCAATTCATTTGTTTTGAGAGCATAATTGCCACCCCGTTCGCTTTGGATGTTTGAGAGGCACCATGGTACACTGTCGGATATCTTTGATTGCCTAGTTTTGGCATTTTATCTCTTCTGAAATGTGTCTCTTGTAAAAAGATTACTTGAGCTTTGATTCTACTGAGTTCTGCCATTAATTTAGTACGTTTTTCTGGGCTGTTCAGGCCCTTGACGTTATATGATGTAAAATTTATTATGTCCATTTTATCGCCTTTCTAATCTGGTATACCTCACATAGGGGTCCAGTAGTAAAAAATAAAACTACGGTGCAAGGGGGAGAAAAGGGGGAGAGAGACAGACCAAAAAAGAAAAAAAAAAGCAAAGAAAAGAGAAAAAAAAAAAAAAAAAAAAAGGAAACCCCCCTCCCTCTCCCCCGTACCTCGAGAACTAGTCACTCGTCCAAGTGCCCGAGTATTTACCCCTCCGCCCCCCTCTCGTGTCTCCCCTAATATTGGGGGCCAGACACCGCAGGCGCGGAGGGGACAGCAAAAAAAAAAAAAAAAAAAAAAAAAAAAAAAGGGACCAGAGAAAAAATCCCTATCCCTTTATTTAACGCTTCCGGTTCGCCTCCAATTGGAGGAGAAGCGTTTTTAGTGGGGAGAATGTATGTGCAGAAGAGAGCGAGGGTAGCGAGTCCAGAGCTCCCCTGCGTTATCCCACATGCACCCCATTAGTCATTTCACATTGCCCTAGTGTTAACTTTGTCCTATATCCCTTCACCTCCGCTTCAGAATCACCCCCTTATTCCAGGCGTTCTCCCTTGGAGATAGCTCCACTGGGAGATATCTCCCAATCTTTTGGACACCAAAAAAAAAAAAAAGAAGAGGGAGAGAGAAGGGAGGGATGGAGGGAGATTCCTGAGAAAAAAAAAAAACAAACAACAAAAAAAAAATGCTAACTTTCCTCCCTTCCTCCCCTCCTCTCCCCTCACCCCCACAAAATTGTACCTCACCCCTCCCGACCGTACCCGGACCCCAATAGCCACCCACTACACTTCTACATATCACCAAAAAAGAAAAAAAACAGACTTCCTTCTTTAGCATATTTAGGGTAAGGGGAGACTTCTAGCGTATCTGCGTCCTCCTTCTTATACATACAAACTTCTGTGCGCATCTCCCCAACATCTACATACATTATACAATTATTCAGTAATCCATAATCCATTCAACTGTTCAATATACAAGCCCTATTTTCTTTTCTTGAACCTCTTAAACATATATCGGGGGTATGCTTAAAAAAAAAAAAAAAAAAAAAAAAAAAGAAGAGAGAAGGTGAATTTTGTTTACCAGCCCCTGGTAGCTAATCTTTTTGAGTTTTTATTTCCATTTCCCACCCTACTCTTGCCCCCCTTGGCCCTTTCCCTCCCCCCCTTATTCCCCACCTAATACTTCTATTTCCCCAATAACCACACTTCCATATTCGTCTTGGACTATATTCGCCTTAAAGAAGCCACGTATCGATGGGGATATCCTTTGGCAGTAATTATAAAAAAAGAAGGGCAGAACTTTAGCTTAAGGTCCCCTGCTCAACTACAAGAATTATTCCGGTTTCTGGGTGCTGAGCCCATAGAAGTGCCGAACTGGCTAGAGTCACCCATAATGATGGACAGATATTAAACTGACAAAGGGGACGTTTTGTTATCTAGGAAATATAAGAACAGCGCTCCCATAGAGTAAGAAGAGGAAAATGGACAGTTTTTTTTTTTTTTTGGTATCTCATCCCTACATGGGTCTCATATAGGTTTATGGGGAGAGGGCCTGGACTTGAATGCCTCTCGTCTCGGGGGTTTTTCTCTCTTTTTTTTTTTTTTCCCCGTGTGTTTTTCTTTTTTCGGAGGAGGAGTGGAGTGATGGGTTAAATATACACTGAATGATATATAAAATAAGGGGGCTGTGTTAGAAGTGTATAGGCAAAGAATATATATAATATATATAAGCTATACAAAGGCTGGCAAAACGAATGGCGCATATACTTGCATATATTGCATATATTCCTATTTTTTTTTTTTTTGGTGGTTTCTTGTTGTCGGCATGAGGTATCTGATATATGGAGGTTATATATATCATGGACCGATATAAGGAGGTTATGCATATTATGTACCATATATATAAAGGTGTGACAGGGGGGTAGGAATAAATGTCTGTATGAGAGAGATAGGATTGCTCCACCCCTCCACCCCTTTTTTTTTTCTTTCTTTTTTTTTATTTTTTTTCTCCAGCAGAGGGGAAGGGAGGGAGTAGAGGGAAGGAGAAGGGTGGAAGGAGGATGGAAGGGAAAGGGAGAGGGAGAATAAAATTGCAGATACATTTCCCTATTGGGGAGAATAGGTAGAAGAATAAAATGCCCTCTTGGAGGCCCAATAAAAGGGTGGGGGGAAGGGGGGGGCAAGAGGTGTTTCTTCTTTGTAGTGGGGTGGGAGTTGTGGGGGGGGTGTGGGTAGTATCTTTTTTTTTTTTTTTTTTTTTTTTTTTAGGGGGGATGGATCCCTGATATTTTAGGGAGGGTAAAAAGGGGGGGCATAAGGGTTATTAAGGAGGGGAGGGGTAAATAGTAAAGATGGGGTCACAAATAATGGGCACATACAGTAAAGTCATCACAGACATTAAAACTGACTGCAATCGTGGTCACAATAATAAGTGGGGTGTATTCCCACCTTTTTTTTTTTTTTTTTTTTTTCGGGGTCCCATGCTTTTTTTTTTTTTTTTTTTTTTTAGGGGTATGATAATTTTATCACTTTATACACGATTACACAAATTAATTTCTAACAGTGAGTGTGATTTTCATTTGGGAAATTCCATTGCAAAATCAAATGTAAAATGCAGAAATTTTAACATTTTTAAGTACTTTTAAACAGCATTTTTCTATTTGTCGAATGTGCACTTTCACATTTGTGTGAACATTTTCATTTTAAAATTTACTAGCGTATAGCCAGCTTAACAGCAACCTTTTTTTTTTTACTACTAATGGCGGCGATCAGCGTTTTTTTTTTTCGTGACTGCGACATTATGGCGGACACTTCAGACAATTTTTGACACATTTTTGGAACCATTGTCATTTTCACAGCAAAAAATGCTTTTAAATTGCATTGTATATTGTGAGAATGACATTTGCAGTTTGGGAGTTAACCACAGGGGGGCGCTGAAGGAGTTATGTTTCACTTAGTGTGTGTTTACAACTGTAGGGGGATGTGGCTGTAGGTCTGACGTCATCGATTGTGTCTCCCTATAAAGGGGATGACACGATCGATGACGGAGCCACAGTGAAGAACGGGGAAGCCGTGTTTACATACGGCTCTCCCCATTCTTCAGCTCCAGGGAGCGATCGCGAGGGGGTGGCTAGAAACTAATAGCCGCCCCCTCATCCCGGATTGCTCTCACACGATTAACGACCGCCGTATGTACCGGGGGGGGGTCCCAATCGGACCCCCGACCCACGTCTAGGCAGGGACGTACGGGCACGTCCTTCTGCCTGTCCGTGCCATTCTGCCGACGTATATGTACATGCGGCGGTCGTTAAGTGGTTAAAACGATCGTGTGTGGGCTTCAGAGCATTTTTGGGGTTCTGAAAAACGACAAAAAAAAAAAATTCGAACATGCTCTATTTTTTCATGACGTTTTAAACTATGTTGTTTTCCGGGTTGTAGAAAATCATCGTGTGTGGGCTTTAACAACGTGAAAAACCCATGCATGCTCAGAAGCAAGTTATGAGACGGGAGCGCTCGTTCTGGTAAAACTACCGTTTGTAATGGCGTAAGCACATTCATCACGCTGTAACAGACAGAAAAGCACGAATCGTCTTTTACGAACATGAAATCAACAAAAGCAGCCCCAAGGGTGGTGTCATCCGCATGAAACTTCCCCTTTATTTTGCCGTCGTATGTGTTGTACGTCACCGCGCTTTGCTAGAGCATTTTTTTATTCACAATCGTGTGTGGGCAATGTCGTTTTAATGATGAAGTTGAAAAAAATATTTTTTTCTAGAGCCTGAAAAACGTTGTTTTTTACAACCCGAAAAATTATTGTGTGTACCCGGCATTATAAGTGTGTTGGTAGCGGATGCAAGAGGACCAAACTTGCAGTGTATTGTTTGAGATTTTGAAGAATTGTTCAATACTACACATAAATTGTAGAATGGTAGGCTGTAGACAGACAGATGTTTCAGTGAGAGTGGTGGGAGGTGAGATATTGGCGCATCCTCAGATGTGTGTCTGTGCCTTTAAAACGCTAAATGATCTCCTCTCCAGTTTCACTGATGGGTGTTAAGCTAATCTATACACTTGAAATAATTGCCACCCAATCTAACCATTTTTGACAATCTAATATCAGTAGCATAGCACAGTCCACCCACCCCACTTCTGATTAAACATAATTTCTGGTTGCTATTCTCTACTCTTAAATGTGTTGGAAATGGGAGGTATCTGCCTGCCTTTCCTATTTTTTTTTCCTCGTCTATGCTGGACTCTCTTTAACATGCATTCTCTGGAGAAGAGACACATGGGATATGATTTCAATTTACAAATACCATACTGGTGACCCCCCAATAGGGATAAAACTTTTTCTTGGAAGGGAGTTTAACAAGACACATGGTTTAACAAGATCAGTCTCACAATCTCACTCCTTAAAATAAATAAAAAAAGGTTTAACCTTAAACTACGTAGAGGATTCTTTACTGTAAGAGCGGCAAGGATGTGGAATTCCCTTCCACAGGCAGTGGTCTCAGCGGGGGTCATCAATGGTTTCAAGAAACCTTTAGATAAGCACCTGAACGACCATGATATACAGGGATATGCAAGGTAATACTGACATATAATCAACCTTGCCTACTATGTAACTATGTTGGTGAGCCTATTGATATGCTTGCCATTTGAACTGGACCTGTGCAACTAGGTATGTATACATAGCTTGTTTCTTGGAGGATAGTTGTTACTCCATGTCATTTACTGAACTTGGTATTTTGAGCTAGATAGTGACACAACTCCAGTGTTTTCTCAGTACTGACCATTATAAGGCTTTCACGACCCCAAAGTGAAAGCTTTAGTGATGGCAATGATTATAACTTTCTAGTTATAGTTTTTTTTGGTTTTTGTTTAAAGCAATGACCAGCAACCAATTAAAATGTGTTTTTTTAAAGATACAACAAGCAATAACTATTTTCTTTGGGGAAATCAGCATGTATATAAGTATTTGATTTGTGTGTAAAAGTAAAAATGTTTATTTTTTCTTTTTATTTATGAAATTACGTCTCTTTAAACTGTGATCTGCTTCTTAAAATATTCACTGCAAACTTTTTACCAGTTCTGCAAAAAAGGCCCATGAGAAGGTAAAACTTGAAATGACAGGATCGTAGTTTTGTGCAAAAGGGAGTCGCTGTGCAACCTATACTTTTCCCATTGCTTCCGATAGTTTCTTATAGAAGTAATGAGTATAATAATGTATAGTGTGTGTATGTGTGTGTATGTGTGTGTGTGTGTGTATATATATATATATATATATATATATATATATATATATATATATATATATATATATATATATATATATATACATACACATGAAGAATGGTAGGTGCAAAAAGGCATGGAAAGCCAAGACACCAGCTGAAATATATCAGTAATTAGAAAGCAATCTTGCTCCTTGTCAGTGCAAATTAATATCAGCTGGTTAAAGTGGATGTAAACCCTCCATACACACAGTGAAGTGAACAGCCTCAGATGATACACAGGGATAAACCAAATCTCCCTACATAGGTTTTACATGTATATTTGCTGTATTCACATTCATATACAGTTTAGAAAGTTGAGATAGTGTTAGGAGATTTTCTCTTCCTGGTTAACACAGAGTGTGATGTCTGGGCATACAGCCAATATGGCTAACATTGCTGATTGGAGGAAAGGCACATTATAGGCAGAGACTCTCAGAGGTGTTTTGTAATAGGACCTGCTACCTGCTAATCTATTTTAGCAACCTCCCCGGGCTGAAGATTCAGGCTGCTTTTGTCTAAAGTGTCCGAGAATTTGTCAGGAGTTATCAGGCTAACAGAGGGACAGTTCAGGAGAGAGCTAGGGGACTTGGCTCATTGAAGAGAGATAACAAAATACTGCAGATATATGTGACCAGCTCAAATTTCATGAATCTGGGTTACAACCACTTTAAGTCTCAATTGATGGCCTATAAAAAGGTGTCTCATTACCAAGGTGTCACACAAGAAACATCTCATGATGGGTAAAAGAAAAGCACTCTCAAGACCTTTGCAACCTTATTGATGCACATACTGATGACATTTGTTATAAAAGGATTTCTAAACTTCTGAATGTTCTAGTGAGCACTGTTGGGGCCATAATCCGGAAGTGGAAAGAACATCAGTTGCCCAAGAGCCAAGGACCACTTGAGGAGAACTTAAGAAAGACTTAAAATTAGCAGATACAATTGTTTCAAAGAAAGCAATAAGTAATGCACTCAACCGCCATGGCCTGTATGCACGCTCACCACGCAAGACTCCTTTGATGAAGAAAAATCATGTTGAAGCTAGTTTAAAGTTTACTGCACAACATTTACATAACCCTGTGAAATACTGGGATAATATAGTCTGGTCAGATGAGACCAAAATTGAACTCTTTGAATGCAATAATACACACCATGTTTGGAGGCCAAATGACACTACACATCACCCCAAAGCACTATACAAACAGTGGAGTTTGGAGGTGGGAACATCATGAGGCTGTTTTTCAGCATATGGTACTGGCATACTTAATTTCATTGAAGGAAGGATAAATTGAAAAATATACCAAGACATTCTTGATAAAAATCTGCTGCAATCTACTGGGATGATGAAGATGAAACAAAGGTGGGCATTTCAGCAAGACAATGATCCCAAACACAAAGCCAAGGGTACTCTCAATTGGTTTCATAGACAGAAAATAAAGCTGCTAGAACGGCCCTGCCAATCACCTGACTTATATCTAATAGCAAATCTATGGAAAGAACTAAAGATCAGAGTTTGTAGAAGACGCCCACTGAACCATTAAAATTTGAGGACTGTTTGTGTGGAAGAATGGGTCAAAATCACACCCGAGCATTGCATGAGACTAGTTTCTCCATACAGGAGGCGTCTTGAAACTGTGATTACTGACAAAGGATTTTGTACAAAGTAATACGTTTCGGTTAGCGTGTTCAATACTTTTAGCTCTGTCTGATTCCAATTTATTACACATAACTTCATTTCTGAACTTATTTGTTTTCGTTTCTTTGTATGTATGGATTGCATGGTTTGTTACGGATGTGGTAAAAGTTATGTTCTAAGTGCCTTTTTTAAATGTATTTACCTAGAGAAATGGTGATTTGGTAAAAACTGTGTTTGTGTGTGTGTGTATGTGTTATATATATATATATATATATATATATATATATATATATATATATATATATATATATATATATATATATATATATATATATGCATTACAGTGGATAACTGGCCAGCACTTTTGCTTAGCAATACTAGGGTTATTGATTCAATTCCCAACCACGGCACTATCATTAAGGAATTTGCATTTTCTCCCTGTGCTTGCGTGGGTTTCCTCCGGCAACTCTTGTTTCCTCCCACAATCCAAAGACCTACCTGGTAGGCTAATTGGCTACTGTCCATATTTGCCCTAGTATGTGTGTGACGGTATTACAATGATATCCCCGTCAACGTTCCCTTCTTCCCATAACGAAAATCACCCCAATATTCCACGAGGAGGAATATTCCTGGAGTCGCCCCAAAAAGCCATACATGAGACGGCTTACTGCTGGAACAACACAGACTTTAATGGTTTTCTTCTCAGCTTTTTATACAGTCCAAGACATTGAAGCAACAATGAAATCTCCACCCCCCCCTAATCACACACTAAGGCTAATTACTAAAACATTCTAGACAGGTCGGCACCGACTGATAATCATCATGTCTAATCACTGCACATTCCTTAAACAGCATAACAACAAACCACCTTCACACACTGAGTTTCTTAGGCAGACGTTTCGTCTGCATCCAGTTTGACACCTAGTAACACCTCTGAGCATCACTAGGTTGTAGACAGCGTTGTCACACAATTAAAGGCCTTTCAAAAGCTAGCCTTATTTAACATATGAACAGTCTTTACAGAGAGAGATGAATCACAACAAAAAACACCTGTTACTTGTAACCCACAGCATTAAATTAGCAGGGAGAATTATACTGGAGCATATATAGGCAATTGCATCACAATGTGTATGTATGTGTAGATTGGAAGCTCCTTGAGGGCAGGGACTGGTGTGGATGTATGATAAATATGTAAAGTGCTCCATAAATTGACCATGCAATATCTGTAGTAAATAAACTGTATAACTGTATACAGTGTGTATGTGTATGTATGTATGTATGTGTATATATATATATATATATATATATATATATATATATATATATATATATATATATATATATATATATATATATATATATATATATATATATATATATAATATCATTTATTTATTGCAATTTGACCTGTTTTTGTTTGTGTATTTCATTTGTCACTTTTTGTGCTCTAGGTTACCCGAATTTTGTTGCAACATATGGTCGAGGATACCCTGGCTTTGCCCCAAGCTACAGCTATCAATTCCCAGGTACTGTGTTTAACCACTGCAATGATTGTTATTGTTGAGTTAGTATATATGTATAGAGTGGTGCCATTTATTCTGTCTAACTAAGTTTAGGCAGTCTAAGAATTTTTTATTACTTTTAATGTCACTTTTTTGAAATTATGGTTCTTTACAGATACTGTATATAATGCTTGCTGAACACCACAATATTCACTTGGGGAAACACTGGGATGCCTTTTCATAGTGCTGATGTTCTTTGCCTATTTACTGCTACCTTGCTTATTTCAGAATTGGATGGTGGTTATGTATGTTATCAATATACATCATCCCTTACACTATCAACCCACGCACACTTGTATATATATATATTCCAAAAGATAAGGCAGCACTCATGGGGCTTGAAAGATGAGCATGCAGTGAAAAGGACCTGGGCCCAGTTTCTCTTGGATGTGTGCAGTGGCAACAACTGGATTATTTAGATATATAGTATGTTTGTGTGTGATTTATATATACACACGTAAAGCAAAGCATAAATGGAATTAATGCTCAAACACTTGTAGTAGAAAATAAACAAAGCCCCTGAATACTTGCTACAATCCTTGACTTTGCTGTTACACTGATCTCTGATATCTCTAACCCACCTCAGTGACTAAATGCAGAATGGAGTGTTCAGAACTTAAAGTCAGGCATTCATAGAAATGTGTGCCTGGGATTTGTAGATGTTCCCAGATGTTCATTTCTCCTGCATTATAGGTTCCCTTGTTCACATTATAGTGCCAGAATTAGAGAACACTATTAGTTTGACATTATACTGTATGTTTATGTTGACCTTTGTGAGGGTTTAGCAACTAATGATAGGCACACAATGGTCAGGTCACTTACCAGCATTGGTTACAGAGCTTTTCAGTTCTCATTTTATTGATCAAGACAGGTGTAACAAAATTTTTCTCTATTTGGGTAAATCCAGAAGAAGCTGTGTCATGTTATTTTTTGACAGATAATCATAGGCGTACATTGGTGTAAAAATTGCTGCTGTTAGGTATGTCTTTACATTTTGCAGTTTGGGAATGAAATGGGTTTTCATTTTGTACGTATTCGATTTAGCATATGGATAGTTCTGATGTATATAAAAAAAACACACTTACAAACGTACAAGTATAAAATTACAACTGCAAAAATAATCAATGTAAGACCATTTACATTTTTGGAGTTGGATTTTTTGGAATCATCCAAATATATACTCCCCATTCATTTCTCTGCACACTAAATATTATTGTTATGGAGCTGGAAGAAGTTTTGTCAGAATTTTCTGTTTTTGACAAATATGATATGAAAGGTTAAATCATAGTTAACATGTAGCATTCTTCAACTTCCCTGTTACCAGTGTGGGGAGGTAAAATTTGATAGCACCTGCTATCAAATTTCAAAAACGGCACAGCCCACCCAGCCGTATTCTGTGAATGCATGAACTACAGATACAGTCTTCCACTGCAGCAGATGGCTGGCAGTTCTCAATGAGCTGTAATGGCCCTGGGGAGTGCTTTTAACACTTCCTACAGCTTTCAAATGGAAAGCCTGTACACCAATATGGGCAGTAAGCTGTAGCAAGTATCTACAGGAGCCTGACATTGCACCCATAATCCACTTCTTGTGAGTGCAATGATCTGCAGGCTCCTAATTATTTTTTTTACCTGCATTTCATGTCAAAAGATGAACTTATTCTGTATTCTGATAACCAAAACATATCTATAGGACAGTCCCATAGCAGCATTTCCAAACTCTACCCTGCTTACACTTGTTCTGTAGTGGATTGCTATCTATAGCATTAGACACTTTGGGTTTTTAAGTTCAGTATGCTGATTCAATTGTGAAATTTTCATTTAAAAATACTTGTCTGACCCCTTCCTTTTATAATGCTTACTAATGTGAGGCCCCATGTACACAGGGTGTTTGCCCTGCTCTAAATGCCTTTTCTCCTGGTAGCAGAGTCTTGGCAAAAACAACGCTTGGCGCGTGCAAATGCAGCTGGTCACATATAGGCTCATCAAGTGCTTGTTGAGCGTTTATTTAATTGGCCACAATAATAATTTATTATTACAAATGCCAAGTGTTTAAAATGCTGATGCTCCTGTATGCACTGGCAGTGTTTTTTTTTTCTGTCTAAACGCTTATGGGGGTATGTACACATACGCTAACATGGATGGGTGTTTAGAGGCAGAAAACAAAAATGTCAGATGCCCCTCAAAGCAGCGTTGTTAACATTGTCTGCGTTAAGCAATTGTAGTCTTTGTTGTATTGATCACAAACCATTTAATGTTGTATTGTTCAGTTTATGTTCTGTTGCTTTGTTTGGCTCTTGTGTGCGTGTATACTATTTAGTATCAGAGGGTCTAGCTGTTGAATACCATCTAGTTGTCAATCTCCAGTAAATTTATGTTTAGTCTTTTAAATTAAACCTGTATATAGTCGCTGAAAGTCCTTGAAGGATGCCTTTGCTACACAAGAAGCTTACGATCTTTACTGTGCAGTAAAGTCTCCATGTTTTGTCAGTATATAAAATCTTGGAAGGTTGGCAACTCTAATTAGGCTATATATTTGGAAATTTCTTTTCAGAACTATAAAACGGTGTGCTTGACTTGAAACAGGAGTAGATGGCTTTGTCAGTGTGATGTGCCAGTTGGCTATGGGACTGTTCCTATTAAAACAGCCATCACCTTCACACTCCTGTGCTTCTTCCTCTTTTGTCCCTGTTAAGAGTGATGCTGCTGCCATTCTTGATCCATCTGCTTCAATGGTTACCAATTTGACATCATTTTTTGCTTCTACAAAAACCCACATTTGACACTTTATGTAGTAAAATTGATACATTTTCTTTAACCACTTAAACCCCGGACCATTTGGCTGGCCAAAGAACAGAGCACGTTTTGTGATTCAGCACTGCGTCGCTTTAACTGACAATTACGCGGTCATGCGACATAGCTCCCAAACAAAATTTACGTCCTTTTTTCCCCCCACAAATAGAGGTTTCTTTCAGTGGTATTTTTTGCGCTATAAACAAAAATAGAGCGACAATTATGAAAAAAAGCAATATTTTTAACATTTTGCTATAGTAAATATCCCCTAAAAATATATAAAAAAAACATTTTTTTCCCTCAGTTTAGGCTGATACGTATTCTTCTACATATTTTTGGTAAATAAAATCCTAATAAGCGTTTATTGATTGATTGGTTTGCACAAAAGTTATAGCGTCTACAAAATAGGGGATAGTTTTATGGCATTTTTTAATTAATTTTTTTAATAGTAATGGCGGCAATCAGCGATTTTTATCGTGACTGCGACATCGGACACTATTGGGACCATTGTCATTGATACAGCAATCAGTGCTATAAAAATGCACTGATTACTGTAAAAACGACATTGGCAGGGAAGGGGTTAACCAGTAGGGGGTGCTGAAGGGGGTTAAGTGTGTCATAGGGAGTTCTAACTGCAGGGGAGGTGGGCTGTGTGTGACACCACACTGAATACCGCTCCCGATTTCAGGGAGCGCTGATCAGTGTCCTGTCACTAGGATGAATAGGGAAATGCATGTTTACATCTGCATTTCCCCGTTCTTCCTCTCTGTGAGACGATCGCGGGTATCCCCGTGGACATTGAGTCCGCGGGATCCACGGTCAGACTCACGGAGCTTGCGGCAGGCACGCTCGCGCCCACAATGCCGCATCTTGAAGGGGACGTACAGGTACGTCCATCTGCCCACAGGAGCCATTGTGAACGTATATGGTCATGCACTGGTCCTTAAGTGGTTAAACTTGAAATATCCTATAGTTATTTAGCTATATATGTGGTTTTCTTCAGGCTTTTCATGAACATATTTTTCTAAACAGTGTACAATGTTTTACATATAATCAAGGTAGTTTTAAACGTAATCAAAGGTCAAGGAATTAATGTTTGGAAGAGAATGATAGTACCTTGCAAAATCCTTCCTTATGAATTAAAGTTATTTATTTTCCCCAGTAAATTGCTCATTATTACAAATAAGGGGAAGCTTCTTCAAGTTAAAATAGAATTGAACTGCAAAAAGGTTTTGTTGCAAAGAAATTAGAGCAACAAAGGTGCTCATGAAAATAATCTAAATGTTTGTGTCTACATTAATTCTTACAGCAGTTAGGGAAGTTTTAAAGTGGCAAGTTTGCGTAAAGATGGGACAGATTAGGTGATTTGGACATCAAACCAAAGTATTTGAATGAAGAACAGCACTTGTTGCTCATAGCATACAGTAAAATGTATCCATTTCACTGCATTATTGGGGAAGGCTTTGGTCTTTTCGTAGAACAGTTAGCTTGAGACACATTAATGAAATAGGGCTTTCCTCACCTTTGCTTAGCTAGGGGATATTTTGGTTCATTTAGAAAGAGGTTTGAGTCCATGAGCAAGTAGAGAGATATATCCTGTCTTGTTTAGGCTGCAACCACACAATCCGGATTAGTGTAAGAAGGTGGAGGATTTTTTGTATAGGTGAATGTTGCACCTCCTATTATCCATTCATTTCAGTTTGTTTTTTACAGTTTTGCATGCACTTCCAGGAGGGCTGCAATATAAGCCCTACCCCGAAAATAAACCCTAGTTTTAAGTGGTTGTCTGTTATTCTCCTGTCTGTCAGCAGGGGATCTCGACCCCATTCCCTCTGAAGTGCTTGGAAGAGCGCTCAGACAGGAGCTATGGAAGTCCAGAGTGTCTACATCTTGGTTGGCTTTTTTTTATTTATTTTTTATTTTAGAATGTTGTACAGTAAACAGAAATTGAACTTGGTCCGTTGATCACTTTTTTGTTGTACTCAACATGTAAAGTTTGGTGTAATGAGAGAGCAGATGGAAGATGAAATATATTCTTACTTAAGCTTTTTTTTCCCTGCCTTGGGGACACCTAGCAGTATATTTGTATGACTGCATAGGCACATCAGTCTCTTGTGAAAACATATCCAGTTTGATCCACAGCTTTGTAGGCTCTCACATAGGCACTCAAGCATTTAACAGATTTACTTTGCCAGACTGAAAGCAAGAAATGGGTTAATCCTCGTTGATCCCCAATTAGTAACTGGATAATAATTGTGTTAATAATTTTCACTTTTTTGGTGTGTTGATGCTAAAGACAGTTTTTCATGTTATTGCATAAACTGAAGTGTGTTATGCCTAGATAAAATGGTTTGGAATTCTATTAACGTTGCATTCTGAGGTTTTTATTTTAGTTCTGGGACATATAGCTCTCTATAAAGGTATTTATATTAAATGTAACCCTGCTGGCCAGAGACAGGTATCTACTAGAGAATGATGTGCTAGAAGCTATTTGCCCATCCTCTGACAAATGCAGGGTCCAGCTGCAATTCTGACAGTAGTATACATTTAGTGCTCTTTGATCTTTTACCTGCTTGTAGATACATTTTTCAACAAGTTGGAAGCTCCCCCTGTGCCGTAATGAGCCCCTGTTGCCTGGGGTGATTCATATCATACACTCTTTTGTGATCTTAAATGGTCAAAATCAGGAGCTATACTTGCTTTTATTGAGATGTCAGTGGCCAGGCGATCAGCTAATAAGCCTGCAAATGTTAAAGTGTATCTAAACCAAAAACAAAAGTTATTTTCACTTGGTGATTTTGCCAGTAAGACATTTCCTATCATAGTACGACCGTGCTTATTTCATTTTACTGTATCAGAACAATAGTAACAGGACAGGACTACTTAAACCTCCCTCTTTACTCTTGTCCATAACATAGATGTGCAGGGTTCTGTTGTTTTCAGAACTGCAAAACCCAGCAGAGAAAAACTTCCCAGAAGTTATCAGCTGACAATATTTATGGCAATATTACTTATCAAAAAGATTTAACAAGGATATATGACGTATATTATTATAATAATAATCAAGTGGTTATAACACTAAAACGTTGTTTTGCCAGAACGCATTTCCTGCAAATGTTTTGCCATTGGCTCCTGCTAATGTCAGTCAAATCCTGTGAGCAGAGTGTGGGGGCTGGTTCGAGCCAAGCAATGTGTGTTTATGGACACAAGGAGCCCAGCTAGGGAGCAAGTCCACACATCTGCCCCTATAGCAAGTGGCCTGCTATGGGGGCAGACATAGAACAAGTTGGAAAGCCTGAGATTAAAAAAATAAAACGGACGATTTCTGTTTTCCAAGCTTTGCCGAGTTTATGGCAGTGTTTACAACTGATGATGTTATGACGTCACGCCCAGCCTCCGAGAGTCATAGAGATGACCGGTGACCATCTGTTCCCCCCGAAATCTCTATGGTCAACTTTCGGTGTCGATAGATTCCTTCTCCGGCTCGCTGATCGGACGAGCCGCTAGAAGCACCGGAGGGCGGCAACGTCCCCTTCCACCACCTGTAAGAACAATCAAGCGGCTGAACTGCCGCTATGATAATTTTCACGGTGCAGGGAATCGCTGGCTGAAGAGAACGATACCGAGTTGATGCCTGTGGGGGCAGGCATCATCCCGGTATAACCACTGAAACAGAAGGACGTCCATGTATGCCCTCCTGGTGGGAAGTGATTATTGAAATGAAAGAAAATAGTACAATACATGATAGATGGTAGGTAATTTCAGTTGATGGCCAGCCTATTATAAAACCCTCATGTTTAGCTAGATTTAGTTCAAGACTAGGTATT